>NC_044551.1:65601013-65641803 GCF_007565055.1 Rhinopithecus roxellana
AGCCCACAATGAGCTCCCAAATATCACTTTGCAGAACACAAAATAACAGAGTTAGCAACTGTTCCAAGAAGGAAGGTGGAACTCTGTGTGATGAAGTCACACATCAGAAAGCAATCTCTCAGTAAGCTTCTCTCTAGTTTATTATCTGAAGATATATCCTTTTTCACCATGGGCCCCTATGGGCTCCCAAATCTCACTTGCAGATTCCACGAAAGAAGTGTTAGCAAACTGCTTCCTGAGAACTAAGCAGTAACTCTGGGAGAGGAATTCAGAGAGCAGAAAGAAGTTTCTCAGAAAGCTTCTTTCACGATTTGAACTGAGATATTCCTTTATCACCGCAGGCCTCAATGCGATTCAAAGAAGTCCTCCTCAGGTTCCCAAAAACACTGTGTGGACTGCTGCATGAAACATAAGTGTAACTCTGAGAGATGAATTCACACATCACCAAGAGTTTCTAACAAAGCTTCTTTCTAGTTTTCATCTGAGGATACTTCCTTAGTCACCGTAAGCTTCATTACGTTCAGAAGTATCCCATTGCAGATTTCCAGAAAACTGTGTTAGCAAACTGAACACTGAAGACAAACGTGTAACTCTGTGAGTTGCATTCACACATCGAAATGCAGTTTCTCAGAAGGCTTCTTTCCAGTTTTGATCTGAGGTTATTTCCTTTTTCACCATAGCCCACAATGAGCTCCCAAATATCACTTTGCAGAACACAAGATAACAGAGTTACCAAACTGTTCCAAGAAGGGAAGGGTGGAACTCTGTGTGATGAAGTCACACATCATAAAGCATACTCTCAGTAAGCTTCTCTCTAGTTATTCTCTGACGATATGTCCTTTTTCACCATGGGCCCCTAAGGGCTCCCAAATCTCACTTTGCAGATTCCACGAAAAGAGTGTTAGCAAACTGCTTCCTGAGAACTAAGCAGTAACTCTGGAGAGGAATTCAGAGAGCAGAAAAGTTTCTCAGAAAGCTTCTTCACGATTTGAACTGATGAATTTCCTTTATCACCGCAGGCCTCAATGCGATTCAAAGAGTCCTCCTCAGGTTCCTCAAAAACACTGATAGTGGACTGCTGCATGAAACATAAGTGTAACTCTGAGAGATGAATTCACACATCACCAAGAAGTTTCTAACAAAGCTTCTTTCTAGTTTTCATCTGAGGGTACTTCCTTTGTCACCGTAAGCTTCATTACGTTCGGAAGTATCCCATTGCAGATTTCCAGAAAACTGGGTTAGCAAACTGAACACTGAAGACAAACGTGTAACTCTGTGAGTTGCATTCACACATCGAAATGCAGTTTCTCAGAAGGCTTCTTTTCCAGTTTTGATCTGAGGTTATTTTCCTTTTTCAATACGCATAAAGCAAATACTCCAATATCTTGGCAGAACACAAGATACAGAGTTAGCAAACTGTTCCAAAAGGGAGGGTGGAACTCTGGTGATGAAGTCACACATCAGAAAGCAATCTCTCAGTAAGCTTTCTCTAGTTATTATCTGAAGATATATCCTTTTTCACCAATGGGCCCCTATGGGCTCCCAAATCTCACTTTGCAGATTCCACGAAAAGAGTGTTAGCAAACTGCTTCCTGAGAACTAAGCAGTAACTCTGGGAGAGGAATTCAGAGAGCAAAAGAAGTTTCTCAGAAAGCTTCTTCCACGATTTGAACTGATGAAATTTCCTTTATCACCGCAGGCCCAATGGATTCAAAGTCCTCCTCAGGTTCCTAAAAACACTGATAGTGGACTGCTGCATGAAACATAAGTGTAACTCTGAGAGAGATGAATTCACACATCACCAAGAAGTTTTAACAAAGCTTCTTTCTAGTTTTCATCTGAGGATACTTCCTTTGTCACCGTAAGCTTCATTACGTTCAGAAGTATCCCATTGCAAATTTCCAGAAAACTGTGTTAGCAAACTGAACACTGAAGCAAACGTTTAACTCTGTGAGTTGCATTCACACATCGAAATGCAGTTTCTCAGAGGCTTCTTTCCAGTTTTGATCTGAGGTTATTTCTTTTTCCACCTAGCCCACAATGAGCTCCCAAATATCACTTTGCAGAACACAAGAAACAGATTAGCAAACTGTTCCAAGAAGGGAAGGGTGGAACTCTGTGTGATGAAGTCACACATCAGAAAGCAATCTCTCAGTAAGCTTCTCTCTAGTTTATTCTGAAGATAATCCTTTTTCACCATGGGCCCTATGGGCTCCCAAATCTCACTTTGCACAGATTCCACGAAAGAGTGTTAGCAAACTGCTTCCTGAGAACTAAGCAGTAACTGGGGAGGAATTCAGAGAGCAGAAAGAAGTTTCTCAGAAAGCTTCTTTTCACGATTTGAACTGATTATTTCCTTTATCACCACAGGCCTCATGCGATTCAAAGAAGTCTCCTCAGGTTCCTCAAAAACACAAGTAGGACTGCTGCATGAAACATAAGTGTAACTCTGAGAGATGAATTCACACATCACCAAGAAGTTTCTAACAAAGCTTCTTTCTAGTTTTCATCTGAGGATACTTCCTTTGTCCCCGTAAGCTTCATTACGTTCAGAAGTATCCCATTGCAGATTTCCAGAAAACTGTGTTAGCAAACTGAACACTGAAGACAAACGTGTAACTCTGTGAGTTGCATTCACACATCGAAATGCAGTTTCTCAGAAGGCTTCTTTCCATTTTTGATCTGAGGTTATTTCCTTTTTCACCATAGCCCACAATGAGCTCCCAAATATCACTTTGCAGAACACAAGATAACAGAGTTAGCAAACTGTTCCAAGAAGGGAAGGGTGGAACTCTGTGTGATGAAGTCACACAAGAAAGCAATCTCTCAGTAAGCTTCTCTCTAGTTATTATCTGAGAGTATATCCTTTTTCACCATGGCCCCTAGGGCTCCCAAATCTCACTTTGCAGATTCCACGAAAAGAGTGTTAGCAAACTGCTTCCTGAGAACTAAGCAGTAACTCTGGGAGAGGAATTCAGAGAGGCAGAAAGAAGTTTCTCAGAAAGCTTCTTTCACGATTTGAACTGATTATTTCCTTTATCCACCGCAGGCCTCAATGCGATTCAAAGAAGTCCTCCTCAGGTTCCTCAAAAACACTGATAGTGGACTGCTGCATGAAACATAAGTGTAACTCTGAGAGATGAATTCACACATCACCAGAGAAGTTTCTAACAAAGCTTCTTTC
This sequence comes from Rhinopithecus roxellana, assembly GCF_007565055.1. Lineage (NCBI taxonomy): Eukaryota > Metazoa > Chordata > Mammalia > Primates > Cercopithecidae > Rhinopithecus > Rhinopithecus roxellana. The sequence continues at coordinate 65,604,198 of NC_044551.1, forward strand.
TAGTTTTCATCTGAGGATACTTCCTTTGTCACCGTAAGCTTCATTACGTTCAAGTATCCCATTGCAGATTTCCAGAAAACTGTGTTAGCAAACTGAACACTGAAGACAAACGTGTAACTCTGTGAGTTGCATTCACACATCGAATGCAGTTTCTCAGAAGGCTTCTTTCCAGTTTGATCTGAGGTTATTTCCTTTTCACCATAGCCCACAATGAGCTCCCAAATATCACTTTGCAGAACACAAGATAACAGAGTTAGCAAACTGTTCCAAGAAGGGGGGTGGAACTCTGGTGATGAAGTCACACATCAAAGCAATCTCTCAGTAAGCTTCTCTCTAGTTATTATCTGAAGATATATCCTTTTTCACCATGGGCCCCTACTGGCTCCCAAATCTCACTTTGCAGATTCCACGAAAACAGTGTTAGCAAACTGCTTCCTGAGAACTAAGCAGTAACTCTGGGAGAGGAATTCGGAGAGCAGAAAGAAGTTTCTCAGAAAGCTTCTTTCACGATTTGAAGTGATGACATTTCCTTTATCACTGCAGGCCTCAATGCGATTCAAAGAAGTCCTCCTCAGGTTCCTCAAAAACACTGATAGTGGACTGCTGCATGAAACATAAGTGTAACTCTGAGAGATGAATTCACACATCACCAAGAAGTTTCTAACAATCCTTCTTTCTAGTTTTCATCTGAGGAAACTTCCTTGGTCACCGTCAGCGCCATTACGTTCAGACGTATCCCATTGCAGATTTCCAGAAAACTGTGTTAGCAAATTAAACACTGAAGAAAAACGTGTAACTCTGTGAGTTGCATTCACACATCGAAATGCAGTTTCTCAGAAGGCTTCTTTCCTGTTTTGATCTGTTGTTATTTCCGTTTTAACCATAGCCCACAGCGAGCTCCCGAATATCACTTTGCAGAACACAGGATAACAGAGTTAGCAAACTGTTCCAAGAAGGGAAGGATGGAACTCTGTATGATGAAGTCACACATCAGAAAGCAATCTCTCAATAAGCTTCTCTCTAGTTGTTATCTGAAGATATATCCTTTTTCACCATGGGTCCCTATGGGCTCCCAAATCTCACTTTGCAGATTCCACGAAAAAGTGTTAGCAAACTGCTTCCTGAGAACGAAGCAGTAACTCTGGGAGAGGAATTCAGAGAGCAGAAGGAAGTTTCTCAGTAAGCTTCTTTCACGATTTGAACTGATGATATTTCCTTTATCACCGCAGGCCTCAATGCGATTCAAAGAGGTCCTCCTCAGGTTCCTCAAAAACACTGATAGTGGACTGCTGCATGAAACATAAGTGTAACTCAGAGAGATGAATTCACACATCAGCAAGAAGTTTCTAACAAAGCTTCTTTCTAGTTTTCATCTGAGGAAACTTCCTTGGTAACCGTAAGCGCCATTACGTTCAGAAGTGTCCCATTGCAGATTTCCAGAAAATTGTGTCAGCAAATTGAACACTGAAGAGAAACGTGTAACTCTGTGAGTTGCATTCACACATCGAAATGCAGTTTCTCAGAAGGCTTCTTTCCAGTTTTGATCTGATGTTATTTCCGTTTTAACCATAGCCCACAGCGAGCTCCCGAATATCACTTTGCAGAACACAGGATAACAGAGTTAGCAAACTGTTCCAAGAAGGGAAGGATGGAACTCTGTATGATGAAGTCACACATCAGAAAGCAATCTCTCAGTAAGCTTCTCTCTAGTTATTATCTGAAGATATATCCTTTTTCACCATGGGCCCCTATGGGCTCCCAAATCTCACTTTGCAGATTAGACGAAAAGAGTGTTAGCAAACTGCTTCCTGAGAACAAAGCAGTAACTCCGGGAGAGGAATTCAGAGAGCAGAAAGAAGTTTCTCAGAAAGATTCTTTCACGATTTGAACTGATGATATTTCCTTTATCACTGCAGGCCTCAATGCTATTCAAAGAAGTCCTCCTCAGGTTCCTCAAAAAAACTGAGAGCGGACAGCTGCATGAAATATAAGTGTAACTCTGAGAGATGAGTTCACACATCACCAAGAAGTTTCTAACAAAGCTTCTTTTTGTTTTCATCTGAGGATACTTCCTTTGTCACCGTAAGCTTGATTACGTTCAGAGGTATCCCATTGCAGATTTCCAGAAAACTGTGTTAGCAAACTGAACACTGAAGACAAACGTGTAACTCTGTGAGTTGCATTCACACATCGAAATGCAGTTTCTCAGAAGGCTTCTTTCCAGTTTTGATCTGAGGTTATTTCCTTTTTCACCATAGCCCACATTGAGCTCCCAAATATCACTCTGCAGAACACAAGATAAAAGAGTTAGCAAACTGTTCCAAGAAGGGAAGGGTGGAACTCTGTGTGATGAAGTCACACATCAGAAAGCAATCTCTCAGTAAGCTTCTCTCTAGTTATTATCTGAAGATATATCCTTTTTCACCATGGGCCCCTATGGGCTCCCAAATCTCACTTTGCAGATTAGACGAAAAGAGTGTTAGCAAACTGCTTCCTGAGAACAAAGCAGTAACTCCGGGAGAGGAATTCAGAGAGCAGAAAGAAGTTTCTCAGAAAGCTTCTTTCACGATTTGAAGTGATGATATTTCCTTTATCACCGCAGGCCTCAATGCGATACAAAGACGTCCTCCTCAGGTTCCTCAAAAACACTGATAGTCGACTGCTGCAGCAAACATAAGTGTAACTCTGAGAGATGAATTCACACATCACCAAGAAGTTTCTAACAAAGCTTCTTTCTAGTTCTCATCTGAGGAAACTTCCTTGCTCACCGTAAGCTGCATTACGTTCAGAAGTATCCCATTGCAGATTTCCAGAAAACTGTGTTAGCAAACTGAACACTGAAGACAAACGTGTAACTCTGTGAGTTGCATTCACACATCGAAATGCAGTTTCTCAGAAGGCTTCTTTCCAGTTTTGATCTGAGGTTATTTCCTTTTTCACCATAGCCCACAATGAGCTCCCAAATATCACTTTGCAGAACACAAGATAACAGAGTTAGCAAACTGTTCCAAGAAGGGAAGGGTGGAACTCTGTGTGATGAAGTCACACATCAGAAAGCAATCTCTCAGTAAGCTTCTCTCTAGTTATTATCTGAAGATATATCCTTTTTCACCATGGGCCCCTATGGGCTCCCAAATCTCACTTTGCAGATTCCACGAAAAGAGTGTTAGCAAACTGCTTCCTGAGAACTAAGCAGTAACTCTGGGAGAGGAATTCAGAGAGCAGAAGGAAGTTTCTCAGAAAGCTTCTTTCACGATTTGAACTGATGATATTTCCTTTATCACCGCAGGCCTCAATGCGATTCAAAGAAGTCCTCCTCAGGTTCCTCAAAAACACTGATAGTGGACTGCTGCATGAAACATAAGTGTAACTCTGAGAGATGAATTCACACATCACCAAGAAGTTTCTAACAAAGCTTCTTTCTAGTTTTCATCTGAGGATACTTCCTTTGTCACCGTAAGCTTCATTACGTTCAGAAGTATCCCATTGCAGATTTCCAGAAAACTGTGTTAGCAAACTGAACACTGAAGACAAACGTGTAACTCTGTGAGTTGCATTCACACATCGAAATGCAGTTTCTCAGAAGGCTTCTTTCCAGTTTTGATCTGAGGTTATTTCCTTTTTCACCATAGCCCACAATGAGCTCCCAAATATCACTTTGCAGAACACAAGATAACAGAGTTAGCAAACTGTTCCAAGAAGGGAAGGGTGGAACTCTGTGTGATGAAGTCACACATCAGAAAGCAATCTCTCAGTAAGCTTCTCTCTAGTTATTATCTGAAGATATATCCTTTTTCACCATGGGCCCCTATGGGCTCCCAAATCTCACTTTGCAGATTCCACGAAAAGAGTGTTAGCAAACTGCTTCCTGAGAACTAAGCAGTAACTCTGGGAGAGGAATTCAGAGAGCAGAAAGAAGTTTCTCAGAAAGCTTCTTTCACGATTTGAACTGATGATATTTCCTTTATCACCGCAGGCCTCAATGCGATTCAAAGAAGTCCTCCTCAGGTTCCTCAAAAACACTGATAGTGGACTGCTGCATGAAACATAAGTGTAACTCTGAGAGATGAATTCACACATCACCAAGAAGTTTCTAACAAAGCTTCTTTCTAGTTTTCATCTGAGGATACTTCCTTTGTCACCGTAAGCTTCATTACGTTCAGAAGTATCCCATTGCAGATTTCCAGAAAACTGTGTTAGCAAACTGAACACTGAAGACAAACGTGTAACTCTGTGAGTTGCATTCACACATCGAAATGCAGTTTCTCAGAAGGCTTCTTTCCAGTTTTGATCTGAGGTTATTTCCTTTTTCACCATAGCCCACAATGAGCTCCCAAATATCACTTTGCAGAACACAAGATAACAGAGTTAGCAAACTGTTCCAAGAAGGGAAGGGTGGAACTCTGTGTGATGAAGTCACACATCAGAAAGCAATCTCTCAGTAAGCTTCTCTCTAGTTATTATCTGAAGATATATCCTTTTTCACCATGGGCCCCTATGGGCTCCCAAATCTCACTTTGCAGATTCCACGAAAAGAGTGTTAGCAAACTGCTTCCTGAGAACTAAGCAGTAACTCTGGGAGAGGAATTCAGAGAGCAGAAAGAAGTTTCTCAGAAAGCTTCTTTCACGATTTGAACTGATGATATTTCCTTTATCACCGCAGGCCTCAATGCGATTCAAAGAAGTCCTCCTCAGGTTCCTCAAAAACACTGATAGTGGACTGCTGCATGAAACATAAGTGTAACTCTGAGAGATGAATTCACACATCACCAAGAAGTTTCTAACAAAGCTTCTTTCTAGTTTTCATCTGAGGATACTTCCTTTGTCACCGTAAGCTTCATTACGTTCAGAAGTATCCCATTGCAGATTTCCAGAAAACTGTGTTAGCAAACTGAACACTGAAGACAAACGTGTAACTCTGTGAGTTGCATTCACACATCGAAATGCAGTTTCTCAGAAGGCTTCTTTCCAGTTTTGATCTGAGGTTATTTCCTTTTTCACCATAGCCCACAATGAGCTCCCAAATATCACTTTGCAGAACACAAGATAACAGAGTTAGCAAACTGTTCCAAGAAGGGAAGGGTGGAACTCTGTGTGATGAAGTCACACATCAGAAAGCAATCTCTCAGTAAGCTTCTCTCTAGTTATTATCTGAAGATATATCCTTTTTCACCATGGGCCCCTATGGGCTCCCAAATCTCACTTTGCAGATTCCACGAAAAGAGTGTTAGCAAACTGCTTCCTGAGAACTAAGCAGTAACTCTGGGAGAGGAATTCAGAGAGCAGAAAGAAGTTTCTCAGAAAGCTTCTTTCACGATTTGAACTGATGATATTTCCTTTATCACCGCAGGCCTCAATGCGATTCAAAGAAGTCCTCCTCAGGTTCCTCAAAAACACTGATAGTGGACTGCTGCATGAAACATAAGTGTAACTCTGAGAGATGAATTCACACATCACCAAGAAGTTTCTAACAAAGCTTCTTTCTAGTTTTCATCTGAGGATACTTCCTTTGTCACCGTAAGCTTCATTACGTTCAGAAGTATCCCATTGCAGATTTCCAGAAAACTGTGTTAGCAAACTGAACACTGAAGACAAACGTGTAACTCTGTGAGTTGCATTCACACATCGAAATGCAGTTTCTCAGAAGGCTTCTTTCCAGTTTTGATCTGAGGTTATTTCCTTTTTCACCATAGCCCACAATGAGCTCCCAAATATCACTTTGCAGAACACAAGATAACAGAGTTAGCAAACTGTTCCAAGAAGGGAAGGGTGGAACTCTGTGTGATGAAGTCACACATCAGAAAGCAATCTCTCAGTAAGCTTCTCTCTAGTTATTATCTGAAGATATATCCTTTTTCACCATGGGCCCCTATGGGCTCCCAAATCTCACTTTGCAGATTCCACGAAAAGAGTGTTAGCAAACTGCTTCCTGAGAACTAAGCAGTAACTCTGGGAGAGGAATTCAGAGAGCAGAAAGAAGTTTCTCAGAAAGCTTCTTTCACGATTTGAACTGATGATATTTCCTTTATCACCGCAGGCCTCAATGCGATTCAAAGAAGTCCTCCTCAGGTTCCTCAAAAACACTGATAGTGGACTGCTGCATGAAACATAAGTGTAACTCTGAGAGATGAATTCACACATCACCAAGAAGTTTCTAACAAAGCTTCTTTCTAGTTTTCATCTGAGGATACTTCCTTTGTCACCGTAAGCTTCATTACGTTCAGAAGTATCCCATTGCAGATTTCCAGAAAACTGTGTTAGCAAACTGAACACTGAAGACAAACGTGTAACTCTGTGAGTTGCATTCACACATCGAAATGCAGTTTCTCAGAAGGCTTCTTTCCAGTTTTGATCTGAGGTTATTTCCTTTTTCACCATAGCCCACAATGAGCTCCCAAATATCACTTTGCAGAACACAAGATAACAGAGTTAGCAAACTGTTCCAAGAAGGGAAGGGTGGAACTCTGTGTGATGAAGTCACACATCAGAAAGCAATCTCTCAGTAAGCTTCTCTCTAGTTATTATCTGAAGATATATCCTTTTTCACCATGGGCCCCTATGGGCTCCCAAATCTCACTTTGCAGATTCCACGAAAAGAGTGTTAGCAAACTGCTTCCTGAGAACTAAGCAGTAACTCTGGGAGAGGAATTCAGAGAGCAGAAAGAAGTTTCTCAGAAAGCTTCTTTCACGATTTGAACTGATGATATTTCCTTTATCACCGCAGGCCTCAATGCGATTCAAAGAAGTCCTCCTCAGGTTCCTCAAAAACACTGATAGTGGACTGCTGCATGAAACATAAGTGTAACTCTGAGAGATGAATTCACACATCACCAAGAAGTTTCTAACAAAGCTTCTTTCTAGTTTTCATCTGAGGATACTTCCTTTGTCACCGTAAGCTTCATTACGTTCAGAAGTATCCCATTGCAGATTTCCAGAAAACTGTGTTAGCAAACTGAACACTGAAGACAAACGTGTAACTCTGTGAGTTGCATTCACACATCGAAATGCAGTTTCTCAGAAGGCTTCTTTCCAGTTTTGATCTGAGGTTATTTCCTTTTTCACCATAGCCCACAATGAGCTCCCAAATATCACTTTGCAGAACACAAGATAACAGAGTTAGCAAACTGTTCCAAGAAGGGAAGGGTGGAACTCTGTGTGATGAAGTCACACATCAGAAAGCAATCTCTCAGTAAGCTTCTCTCTAGTTATTATCTGAAGATATATCCTTTTTCACCATGGGCCCCTATGGGCTCCCAAATCTCACTTTGCAGATTCCACGAAAAGAGTGTTAGCAAACTGCTTCCTGAGAACTAAGCAGTAACTCTGGGAGAGGAATTCAGAGAGCAGAAAGAAGTTTCTCAGAAAGCTTCTTTCACGATTTGAACTGATGATATTTCCTTTATCACCGCAGGCCTCAATGCGATTCAAAGAAGTCCTCCTCAGGTTCCTCAAAAACACTGATAGTGGACTGCTGCATGAAACATAAGTGTAACTCTGAGAGATGAATTCACACATCACCAAGAAGTTTCTAACAAAGCTTCTTTCTAGTTTTCATCTGAGGATACTTCCTTTGTCACCGTAAGCTTCATTACGTTCAGAAGTATCCCATTGCAGATTTCCAGAAAACTGTGTTAGCAAACTGAACACTGAAGACAAACGTGTAACTCTGTGAGTTGCATTCACACATCGAAATGCAGTTTCTCAGAAGGCTTCTTTCCAGTTTTGATCTGAGGTTATTTCCTTTTTCACCATAGCCCACAATGAGCTCCCAAATATCACTTTGCAGAACACAAGATAACAGAGTTAGCAAACTGTTCCAAGAAGGGAAGGGTGGAACTCTGTGTGATGAAGTCACACATCAGAAAGCAATCTCTCAGTAAGCTTCTCTCTAGTTATTATCTGAAGATATATCCTTTTTCACCATGGGCCCCTATGGGCTCCCAAATCTCACTTTGCAGATTCCACGAAAAGAGTGTTAGCAAACTGCTTCCTGAGAACTAAGCAGTAACTCTGGGAGAGGAATTCAGAGAGCAGAAAGAAGTTTCTCAGAAAGCTTCTTTCACGATTTGAACTGATGATATTTCCTTTATCACCGCAGGCCTCAATGCGATTCAAAGAAGTCCTCCTCAGGTTCCTCAAAAACACTGATAGTGGACTGCTGCATGAAACATAAGTGTAACTCTGAGAGATGAATTCACACATCACCAAGAAGTTTCTAACAAAGCTTCTTTCTAGTTTTCATCTGAGGATACTTCCTTTGTCACCGTAAGCTTCATTACGTTCAGAAGTATCCCATTGCAGATTTCCAGAAAACTGTGTTAGCAAACTGAACACTGAAGACAAACGTGTAACTCTGTGAGTTGCATTCACACATCGAAATGCAGTTTCTCAGAAGGCTTCTTTCCAGTTTTGATCTGAGGTTATTTCCTTTTTCACCATAGCCCACAATGAGCTCCCAAATATCACTTTGCAGAACACAAGATAACAGAGTTAGCAAACTGTTCCAAGAAGGGAAGGGTGGAACTCTGTGTGATGAAGTCACACATCAGAAAGCAATCTCTCAGTAAGCTTCTCTCTAGTTATTATCTGAAGATATATCCTTTTTCACCATGGGCCCCTATGGGCTCCCAAATCTCACTTTGCAGATTCCACGAAAAGAGTGTTAGCAAACTGCTTCCTGAGAACTAAGCAGTAACTCTGGGAGAGGAATTCAGAGAGCAGAAAGAAGTTTCTCAGAAAGCTTCTTTCACGATTTGAACTGATGATATTTCCTTTATCACCGCAGGCCTCAATGCGATTCAAAGAAGTCCTCCTCAGGTTCCTCAAAAACACTGATAGTGGACTGCTGCATGAAACATAAGTGTAACTCTGAGAGATGAATTCACACATCACCAAGAAGTTTCTAACAAAGCTTCTTTCTAGTTTTCATCTGAGGATACTTCCTTTGTCACCGTAAGCTTCATTACGTTCAGAAGTATCCCATTGCAGATTTCCAGAAAACTGTGTTAGCAAACTGAACACTGAAGACAAACGTGTAACTCTGTGAGTTGCATTCACACATCGAAATGCAGTTTCTCAGAAGGCTTCTTTCCAGTTTTGATCTGAGGTTATTTCCTTTTTCACCATAGCCCACAATGAGCTCCCAAATATCACTTTGCAGAACACAAGATAACAGAGTTAGCAAACTGTTCCAAGAAGGGAAGGGTGGAACTCTGTGTGATGAAGTCACACATCAGAAAGCAATCTCTCAGTAAGCTTCTCTCTAGTTATTATCTGAAGATATATCCTTTTTCACCATGGGCCCCTATGGGCTCCCAAATCTCACTTTGCAGATTCCACGAAAAGAGTGTTAGCAAACTGCTTCCTGAGAACTAAGCAGTAACTCTGGGAGAGGAATTCAGAGAGCAGAAAGAAGTTTCTCAGAAAGCTTCTTTCACGATTTGAACTGATGATATTTCCTTTATCACCGCAGGCCTCAATGCGATTCAAAGAAGTCCTCCTCAGGTTCCTCAAAAACACTGATAGTGGACTGCTGCATGAAACATAAGTGTAACTCTGAGAGATGAATTCACACATCACCAAGAAGTTTCTAACAAAGCTTCTTTCTAGTTTTCATCTGAGGATACTTCCTTTGTCACCGTAAGCTTCATTACGTTCAGAAGTATCCCATTGCAGATTTCCAGAAAACTGTGTTAGCAAACTGAACACTGAAGACAAACGTGTAACTCTGTGAGTTGCATTCACACATCGAAATGCAGTTTCTCAGAAGGCTTCTTTCCAGTTTTGATCTGAGGTTATTTCCTTTTTCACCATAGCCCACAATGAGCTCCCAAATATCACTTTGCAGAACACAAGATAACAGAGTTAGCAAACTGTTCCAAGAAGGGAAGGGTGGAACTCTGTGTGATGAAGTCACACATCAGAAAGCAATCTCTCAGTAAGCTTCTCTCTAGTTATTATCTGAAGATATATCCTTTTTCACCATGGGCCCCTATGGGCTCCCAAATCTCACTTTGCAGATTCCACGAAAAGAGTGTTAGCAAACTGCTTCCTGAGAACTAAGCAGTAACTCTGGGAGAGGAATTCAGAGAGCAGAAAGAAGTTTCTCAGAAAGCTTCTTTCACGATTTGAACTGATGATATTTCCTTTATCACCGCAGGCCTCAATGCGATTCAAAGAAGTCCTCCTCAGGTTCCTCAAAAACACTGATAGTGGACTGCTGCATGAAACATAAGTGTAACTCTGAGAGATGAATTCACACATCACCAAGAAGTTTCTAACAAAGCTTCTTTCTAGTTTTCATCTGAGGATACTTCCTTTGTCACCGTAAGCTTCATTACGTTCAGAAGTATCCCATTGCAGATTTCCAGAAAACTGTGTTAGCAAACTGAACACTGAAGACAAACGTGTAACTCTGTGAGTTGCATTCACACATCGAAATGCAGTTTCTCAGAAGGCTTCTTTCCAGTTTTGATCTGAGGTTATTTCCTTTTTCACCATAGCCCACAATGAGCTCCCAAATATCACTTTGCAGAACACAAGATAACAGAGTTAGCAAACTGTTCCAAGAAGGGAAGGGTGGAACTCTGTGTGATGAAGTCACACATCAGAAAGCAATCTCTCAGTAAGCTTCTCTCTAGTTATTATCTGAAGATATATCCTTTTTCACCATGGGCCCCTATGGGCTCCCAAATCTCACTTTGCAGATTCCACGAAAAGAGTGTTAGCAAACTGCTTCCTGAGAACTAAGCAGTAACTCTGGGAGAGGAATTCAGAGAGCAGAAAGAAGTTTCTCAGAAAGCTTCTTTCACGATTTGAACTGATGATATTTCCTTTATCACCGCAGGCCTCAATGCGATTCAAAGAAGTCCTCCTCAGGTTCCTCAAAAACACTGATAGTGGACTGCTGCATGAAACATAAGTGTAACTCTGAGAGATGAATTCACACATCACCAAGAAGTTTCTAACAAAGCTTCTTTCTAGTTTTCATCTGAGGATACTTCCTTTGTCACCGTAAGCTTCATTACGTTCAGAAGTATCCCATTGCAGATTTCCAGAAAACTGTGTTAGCAAACTGAACACTGAAGACAAACGTGTAACTCTGTGAGTTGCATTCACACATCGAAATGCAGTTTCTCAGAAGGCTTCTTTCCAGTTTTGATCTGAGGTTATTTCCTTTTTCACCATAGCCCACAATGAGCTCCCAAATATCACTTTGCAGAACACAAGATAACAGAGTTAGCAAACTGTTCCAAGAAGGGAAGGGTGGAACTCTGTGTGATGAAGTCACACATCAGAAAGCAATCTCTCAGTAAGCTTCTCTCTAGTTATTATCTGAAGATATATCCTTTTTCACCATGGGCCCCTATGGGCTCCCAAATCTCACTTTGCAGATTCCACGAAAAGAGTGTTAGCAAACTGCTTCCTGAGAACTAAGCAGTAACTCTGGGAGAGGAATTCAGAGAGCAGAAAGAAGTTTCTCAGAAAGCTTCTTTCACGATTTGAACTGATGATATTTCCTTTATCACCGCAGGCCTCAATGCGATTCAAAGAAGTCCTCCTCAGGTTCCTCAAAAACACTGATAGTGGACTGCTGCATGAAACATAAGTGTAACTCTGAGAGATGAATTCACACATCACCAAGAAGTTTCTAACAAAGCTTCTTTCTAGTTTTCATCTGAGGATACTTCCTTTGTCACCGTAAGCTTCATTACGTTCAGAAGTATCCCATTGCAGATTTCCAGAAAACTGTGTTAGCAAACTGAACACTGAAGACAAACGTGTAACTCTGTGAGTTGCATTCACACATCGAAATGCAGTTTCTCAGAAGGCTTCTTTCCAGTTTTGATCTGAGGTTATTTCCTTTTTCACCATAGCCCACAATGAGCTCCCAAATATCACTTTGCAGAACACAAGATAACAGAGTTAGCAAACTGTTCCAAGAAGGGAAGGGTGGAACTCTGTGTGATGAAGTCACACATCAGAAAGCAATCTCTCAGTAAGCTTCTCTCTAGTTATTATCTGAAGATATATCCTTTTTCACCATGGGCCCCTATGGGCTCCCAAATCTCACTTTGCAGATTCCACGAAAAGAGTGTTAGCAAACTGCTTCCTGAGAACTAAGCAGTAACTCTGGGAGAGGAATTCAGAGAGCAGAAAGAAGTTTCTCAGAAAGCTTCTTTCACGATTTGAACTGATGATATTTCCTTTATCACCGCAGGCCTCAATGCGATTCAAAGAAGTCCTCCTCAGGTTCCTCAAAAACACTGATAGTGGACTGCTGCATGAAACATAAGTGTAACTCTGAGAGATGAATTCACACATCACCAAGAAGTTTCTAACAAAGCTTCTTTCTAGTTTTCATCTGAGGATACTTCCTTTGTCACCGTAAGCTTCATTACGTTCAGAAGTATCCCATTGCAGATTTCCAGAAAACTGTGTTAGCAAACTGAACACTGAAGACAAACGTGTAACTCTGTGAGTTGCATTCACACATCGAAATGCAGTTTCTCAGAAGGCTTCTTTCCAGTTTTGATCTGAGGTTATTTCCTTTTTCACCATAGCCCACAATGAGCTCCCAAATATCACTTTGCAGAACACAAGATAACAGAGTTAGCAAACTGTTCCAAGAAGGGAAGGGTGGAACTCTGTGTGATGAAGTCACACATCAGAAAGCAATCTCTCAGTAAGCTTCTCTCTAGTTATTATCTGAAGATATATCCTTTTTCACCATGGGCCCCTATGGGCTCCCAAATCTCACTTTGCAGATTCCACGAAAAGAGTGTTAGCAAACTGCTTCCTGAGAACTAAGCAGTAACTCTGGGAGAGGAATTCAGAGAGCAGAAAGAAGTTTCTCAGAAAGCTTCTTTCACGATTTGAACTGATGATATTTCCTTTATCACCGCAGGCCTCAATGCGATTCAAAGAAGTCCTCCTCAGGTTCCTCAAAAACACTGATAGTGGACTGCTGCATGAAACATAAGTGTAACTCTGAGAGATGAATTCACACATCACCAAGAAGTTTCTAACAAAGCTTCTTTCTAGTTTTCATCTGAGGATACTTCCTTTGTCACCGTAAGCTTCATTACGTTCAGAAGTATCCCATTGCAGATTTCCAGAAAACTGTGTTAGCAAACTGAACACTGAAGACAAACGTGTAACTCTGTGAGTTGCATTCACACATCGAAATGCAGTTTCTCAGAAGGCTTCTTTCCAGTTTTGATCTGAGGTTATTTCCTTTTTCACCATAGCCCACAATGAGCTCCCAAATATCACTTTGCAGAACACAAGATAACAGAGTTAGCAAACTGTTCCAAGAAGGGAAGGGTGGAACTCTGTGTGATGAAGTCACACATCAGAAAGCAATCTCTCAGTAAGCTTCTCTCTAGTTATTATCTGAAGATATATCCTTTTTCACCATGGGCCCCTATGGGCTCCCAAATCTCACTTTGCAGATTCCACGAAAAGAGTGTTAGCAAACTGCTTCCTGAGAACTAAGCAGTAACTCTGGGAGAGGAATTCAGAGAGCAGAAAGAAGTTTCTCAGAAAGCTTCTTTCACGATTTGAACTGATGATATTTCCTTTATCACCGCAGGCCTCAATGCGATTCAAAGAAGTCCTCCTCAGGTTCCTCAAAAACACTGATAGTGGACTGCTGCATGAAACATAAGTGTAACTCTGAGAGATGAATTCACACATCACCAAGAAGTTTCTAACAAAGCTTCTTTCTAGTTTTCATCTGAGGATACTTCCTTTGTCACCGTAAGCTTCATTACGTTCAGAAGTATCCCATTGCAGATTTCCAGAAAACTGTGTTAGCAAACTGAACACTGAAGACAAACGTGTAACTCTGTGAGTTGCATTCACACATCGAAATGCAGTTTCTCAGAAGGCTTCTTTCCAGTTTTGATCTGAGGTTATTTCCTTTTTCACCATAGCCCACAATGAGCTCCCAAATATCACTTTGCAGAACACAAGATAACAGAGTTAGCAAACTGTTCCAAGAAGGGAAGGGTGGAACTCTGTGTGATGAAGTCACACATCAGAAAGCAATCTCTCAGTAAGCTTCTCTCTAGTTATTATCTGAAGATATATCCTTTTTCACCATGGGCCCCTATGGGCTCCCAAATCTCACTTTGCAGATTCCACGAAAAGAGTGTTAGCAAACTGCTTCCTGAGAACTAAGCAGTAACTCTGGGAGAGGAATTCAGAGAGCAGAAAGAAGTTTCTCAGAAAGCTTCTTTCACGATTTGAACTGATGATATTTCCTTTATCACCGCAGGCCTCAATGCGATTCAAAGAAGTCCTCCTCAGGTTCCTCAAAAACACTGATAGTGGACTGCTGCATGAAACATAAGTGTAACTCTGAGAGATGAATTCACACATCACCAAGAAGTTTCTAACAAAGCTTCTTTCTAGTTTTCATCTGAGGATACTTCCTTTGTCACCGTAAGCTTCATTACGTTCAGAAGTATCCCATTGCAGATTTCCAGAAAACTGTGTTAGCAAACTGAACACTGAAGACAAACGTGTAACTCTGTGAGTTGCATTCACACATCGAAATGCAGTTTCTCAGAAGGCTTCTTTCCAGTTTTGATCTGAGGTTATTTCCTTTTTCACCATAGCCCACAATGAGCTCCCAAATATCACTTTGCAGAACACAAGATAACAGAGTTAGCAAACTGTTCCAAGAAGGGAAGGGTGGAACTCTGTGTGATGAAGTCACACATCAGAAAGCAATCTCTCAGTAAGCTTCTCTCTAGTTATTATCTGAAGATATATCCTTTTTCACCATGGGCCCCTATGGGCTCCCAAATCTCACTTTGCAGATTCCACGAAAAGAGTGTTAGCAAACTGCTTCCTGAGAACTAAGCAGTAACTCTGGGAGAGGAATTCAGAGAGCAGAAAGAAGTTTCTCAGAAAAGCTTCTTTCACGATTTGAACTGATGATATTTCCTTTATCACCGCAGGCCTCAATGCGATTCAAAGAAGTCCTCCTCAGGTTCCTCAAAAACACTGATAGTGGACTGCTGCATGAAACATAAGTGTAACTCTGAGAGATGAATTAACACATCACCAAGAAGTTTCTAACAAAGCTTCTTTCTAGTTTTCATCTGAGGATACTTCCTTTGTCACAGTAAGCTTCATTACGTTCAGAAGTATCCCATTGCAGATTTCCAGAAAACTGTGTTAGCAAACTGAACACTGAAGACAACTGTAAACTCTGTGAGTTGCATTCACACATCGAAATGCAGTTTCTCAGAAGGCTTCTTTCCAGTTTGATCTGAGGTATTCCTTTTCACCATAGCCCACAATGAGCTCCCAATATCACTTTGGAACAACCAGATAACAGAGTTAGCAAACTGTTCCAGAAGGGAAGGTGAACTCTGTGTGATGAAGTCACACATCAGAAAGCAATCTCTCCGTAAGCTTCTCTCTAGTTTATCTGAAGATATATCCTTTTTCACCATGGGCCTATGGGCTCCCAAATCTCACTTTGCGATTCCACGAAAGAGTGTTAGCAAACTGCTTCCTGAGAACTAAGCAGTAACTCTGGGGAGGAATTCGAGAGCAGAAAGAAGTTTCTCAGAAAGCTTCTTTCACGATTTGAACTGATGATATTCCTTTATCACCCCAGGCCTCAATGCGATTCAAAGAAGTCCTCCTCAGGTTCCTCAAAAACACTGATAGTGGACAGCTGCATGAAACATAAGTGTAACTCGAGAGATGAATTCACACATCACCAAGAAGTTTCTAACAAAGCTTCTTTCTAGTTTTCATCTGAGGTACTTCCTTTGTCACCGTAGCTTCATTACGTTCAGAGTATCCCATTTCAGATTTCCAGAAACTGGTTAGCAACTGAACACTGAAGACAAACGTGTAACTCTGTGAGTTGCATTCACACCGAATGCAGTTTCTCAGAAGGCTTCTTTCCAGTTTTGATCTGGGTTATTCCTTTTCACCTAGCCACAATGAGCTCCCAAATATCACTTTGCAGAACACAAGATAAAAAGTTAGCAAACTGTTCCAAGAAGGGAAGGTGAACTCTGTTTGATGAGTCACCATCAGAAAGCAATCTCTCAGTAAGCTTCTCCTAGTTATTATCTGAAGTATATCCTTTTTCACCATGGGCCCCTATGGGCTCCCAAATCTCACTTGCAGATTCCACGAAAAGAGTGTAGCAAACTGCTTCCTGAGAACTAACAGTAACTCTGGGAGAGGAATTGAGAAGCAGAAAGAAGTTTCTCAGAAAGCTTCTTTCACGATTTGAACTGATGATATTTCCTTTATCACCGCAGGCCTCAATGCGTTCAAAGAAGTCCTCCTCAGGTTCCTCAAAACACTGATAGTGGACTGCTGCATGAAAACTAAGTGTAACTCTGAGAATGGATTCACCCATCACCAAGAAGTTTCTAACAAAGCTTCTTTCTAGTTTTCATCTGAGGATACTTCCTTTGTCACCGTAAGCTTCAAACGTTCAGAGTCCCATTGCAGATTTCCAGAAAACTGTGTTAGCAAACTGAACACTGAAGACAAACGTGTAACTCTGTGAGTTGCTCACACATCGAAATGCAGTTTCTCCGAAAGCTTCTTTCCGTTTTGATCTGAGGTTATTTCCTTTTTCACCATAGCCCACAATGAGCTCCCAAATATCACTTTGCAGAACACAAGATAACAGAGTTAGCAAACTGTTCCAAGAAGGGAAAGTGGAACTCTGTGTGATGAAGTCACACATCAGAAAGCAATCTCTCAGTAAGCTCTCTCTAGTTATTATCTGAGATATCCTTTTTCACCATGGGCCCCTATGGGCTCCCAATCTCACTTGCAGATTCCACGAAAAGAGTGTGAGCAAACTGCTTCCTGAGAAACTAAGCAGTAACTCTGGGGAGGAATTCAGAGAGCAGAAAGAAGTTTCTCAGAAAGCTCTTTCACGATTTGAACTGATGATATTTCCTTTATCACCGCAGGCCGCAAGCGATTCAAAGAAGTCCTCCTCATGTTTCCTCAAAAACACTGATAGTGGACTGCGGCATGAAACATAAGTGTAACTCCTGAGAGATGAATTCACACATCACCAAGAAGTTTCTAACAAAGCTTCTTCTAGTTTTCATCTGAGGATACTTCTTTGTCACCGTAAGCTCATTACGTTCAGAAGTTCAGCCATTGCACGATTTCCCTAAAGCTGTGTTAGGCAACTGAACACCGGAAGACAACGTGTAACTAGAGTGAGTCTTGCATGCACAGCATACGAAATGGCAGTTTCTCAGAAGTTTTCTATTCCAGTTTAGATCTGCGGTTAGTTTCCGTTGTCACCATAGCCCACAATGAGCTCAAAGCGTCACAGTGCGAAGCACACAAATAACAGAAGTTAGCAAACTGTTCCAAGAAGGGAAGGCTGGAACTCTGTGTGATGAAGTCATACACCTCAGACCGCAATCTCTCAGTAAGCTTCTCTCTAGTTATTATCTGAGATATATCTTTTCACCATAGGCCCCTATGGGTTCCCAAATCTCACTTTGCAGATTCCACGAAAAGAGTGTTAGCAAACTGCTTCCTGAGAACTAAGCAGTAACTCTGGGAGAGGAATTCAGAGAGCAGAAAGAAGTTTCTCAGAAAGCTTCTTTCACGATTTGAACTGATGACATTTCCTTTATCACCGCAGGCCTCAATGCGATTCAAAGAAGTCCTCCTCAGGTTCCTCAAAAACACTGATAGTGGACTGCTGCATGAAACATAAGTGTAACTCTGAGAGATGAATTCACACATCACCAAGAAGTTTCTAACAAAGCTTCTTTCTAGTTTTCATCTGAGGATACTTCCTTTGTCACCGTAAGCTTCATTACGTTCAGAAGTATCCCATTGCAGATTTCCAGAAAACTGTGTTAGCAAACTGAACACTGAAGACAAACGTGTAACTCTGTGAGTTGCATTCACACATCGAAATGCAGTTTCTCAGAAGGCTTCTTTCCAGTTTTGATCTGAGGTTATTTCCTTTTTCACCATAGCCCACAATGAGCTCCCAAATATCACTTTGCAGAACACAAGATAACAGAGTTAGCAAACTGTTCCAAGAAGGGAAGGGTGGAACTCTGTGTGATGAAGTCACACATCAGAAAGCAATCTCTCAGTAAGCTTCTCTCTAGTTATTATCTGAAGATATATCCTTTTTCACCATGGGCCCCTATGGGCTCCCAAATCTCACTTTGCAGATTCCACGAAAAGAGTGTTAGCAAACTGCTTCCTGAGAACGAATCAGTAACTCTGGGAGAGGAATTCAGAGAGCAGAAAGAAGTTTCTCAGAAAGCTTCTTTCACGATTTGAACTGATGATATTTCCTTTATCACCGCAGGCCTCAATGCGATTCAAAGAAGTCCTCCTCAGGTTCCTCAAAAAAATTGATAGTGGACTGCTGCATGAAACGTAAGTGTAACTCTGAGAGATGAATTCACACATCACCAAGAAGTTTCTAACAAAGCTTCTTTCTAGTTTTCATCTGAGGATACTTCCTTTGTCACCGTAAGCTTCATTACGTTCAGAAGTATCCCATTGCAGATTTCCAGAAAACTGTGTTAGCAAACTGAACACTGAAGACAAACGTGTAACTCTGTGAGTTGCATTCACACATCGAAATGCAGTTTCTCAGAAGGCTTCTTTCCAGTTTTGATCTGAGGTTATTTCCTTTTTCACCATAGCCCACAATGAGCTCCCAAATATCACTTTGCAGAACACAAGATAACAGAGTTAGCAAACTGTTCCAAGAAGGGAAGGGTGGAACTCTGTGTGATGAAGTCACACATCAGAAAGCAATCTCTCAGTAAGCTTCTCTCTAGTTATTATCTGAAGATATATCCTTTTTCACCATGGGCCCCTATGGGCTCCCAAATCTCACTTTGCAGATTCCACGAAAAGAGTGTTAGCAAACTGCTTCCTGAGAACTAAGCAGTAACTCTGGGAGAGGAATTCAGAGAGCAGAAAGAAGTTTCTCAGAAAGCTTCTTTCACGATTTGAACTGATGATATTTCCTTTATCACCGCAGGCCTCAATGCGATTCAAAGAAGTCCTCCTCAGGTGCCTTAAAAACACTGATAGTGGACTGCTGCATGAAACATAAGTGTAACTCTGAGAGATGAATTCACACATCACCAAGAAGTTTCAAACAAAGCTTCTTTCTATTTTTCATCTGAGGATACTTCCTTTGTCACCGTAAGCTTCATTACGTTCAGAAGTATCCCATTGCAGATTTCCAGAAAACTGTGTTAGCAAACTGAACACTGAAGACAAACGTGTTACTCTGTGAGTTGCATTCACACATCGAAATGCAGTTTCTCAGAAGGCTTCTTTCCAGTTTTGATCTGAGGTTATTTCCTTTTTCACCATAGCCCACAATGAGCTCCCAAATATCACTTTGCAGAACACAAGATAAGCAGAGTTAGCAAACTGTTCCCAAGAAGGGAAGGGTGGAACTCTGTGTGATGAGTCACACATCAGAAAGCAATCTCTCAGATAGCTTCTCTCCAGTTATTATCTGAAGATATATCCTTTTTCACCATGGGCCACTATGGGCTCCCAAATCTCACTTTGCAGATTCCACGAAAAGAGTGTTAGCAAACTGCTTCCTGAGAACTAAGCAGTAACTCTGGGAGAGGAATTCAGAGAGCAGAAAGAAGTTTCTCAGAAAGCTTCTTTCACGATTTGAACTGATGATATTTCCTTTATCACCGCAGGCCTCAATGCGATTCAAAGAAGTCCTCCTCAGGTTCCTCAAAACACTGATAGTGGGACTGCTGCATGAAACATAAGTGTAACTCTGAGAGATGAAATTCACACATCACCAGAAGTTTCTAACAAAGCTTCTTTCTAGTTTTCATCTGAGGATACTTCCTTTGTCACCGTAAGCTTCATTACGTTCAGAAGTATCCCATTGCAGATTTTCCAGAAAACTGTGTTAGCAAACTGAACACTGAAGACAAACGTTAACTCTGTGAGTTGCATTCACACATCGAAATGCAGTTTCTCAGAAGGCTTTCTTTCCAGGTTTTGATCTGAGGTTATTTCCTTTTTCACCATAGCCCACAATGAGCTCCCAAATATCACTTTGCAGAACACAAGATAACAGAGTTAGCAAACTGTTCCAAGAAGGAAGGGTGGAACTCTGTGTGATGAAGTCACACATCAGAAAGCAATCTCTCAGTAAGCTTCCTCTCTAGTTATTATCTGAAGATATATCCTTTTTCACCATGGGCCCCTATGGGCTCCCAAATCTCACTTTGCATATTCCACGAAAGAGTGTTAGCAAACTGCTTTCCTGAGAACTAAGCAGTAAACTCTGGGAGATGAATTCAGAGGCAGAAAAAAGTTTCTCAGAAAGCTTCTTTCACGATTTGAACTGATGATATTTCCTTTATCACCGCAGGCCTCAATGCGATTCAAAGAAGTCCTCCTCAGGTTCCTCAAAAACACTGATATGGACTGCTGCATGAAACATAAGTGTAACTCTGAGAGATGAATTCACACATCACCAAGAAGTTTCTAACAAAGCTTCTTTCTAGTTTTCATCTGAGGATACTTCCTTTGTCACCGTAAGCTTCATTACGTTCAGAAGTATCCCATTGCAGATTTCCAGAAAACTGTGTTAGCAAACTGAACACTGAAGACAAACGTGTAACTCTGTGAGTTGCATTCACACATCGAAATGCAGTTTCTCAGAAGGCTTCTTTCCAGTTTGATCTGAGGTTATTTCCTTTTTCACCATAGCCCACAATGAGCTCCCAAATATCACTTTGCAGAACACAAGATAACAGAGTTAGCAAACTGTTCCAAGAAGGGAAGGGTGGAACTCTGTGGATGAAGTCACACATCAGAAAGCAATCTCTCAGTAAGCTTCTCTCTAGTTTATCTGAAGATATTCCTTTTTCACCATGGGCCCCTAGGGCTCCCAAATCTCACTTTGCAGATTCCACGAAAAGAGTGTTAGCAAACTGCTTCCTGAGAACTAAGCAGTTACTCTGGGAGAGGAATTCAGAGAGCAGAAAGAAGTTTCTCAGAAAGCTTCTTTCACGATTTGAACTGATGATATTTCCTTTATCACCGCAGGCCTCAATGCGATTCAAAGAAGTCCTCCTCAGGTTCCTCAAAAACACTGATAGTGGACTGCTGCATGAAACATAAGTGTAACTCTGAGAGATGAATTCACACATCACCAAGAAGTTTCTAACAAAGCTTCTTTCTAGTTTTCATCTGAGGATACTTCCTTTGTCACCGTAAGCTTCATTACGTTCAGAAGTATCCCATTGCAGATTTCCAGAAAACTGTGTTAGCAAAGTGAACACTGAAGACAAACGTGTAACTCTGTGAGTTCCATTCTCATATCGGAATGCATGTTTCTCAGAGGCTTCTTCTCAAAAATAAAAAAAAAAAAAAAAAAAAGTTTTGATTCTGAGGGTTATTTTCCTTTTTCACCATGAACAAAATGAGCTCCCAAATAGCACTTTGGCAGAACACAATACAAAAAACTGGAAATTATTAAGTCGTATTGAGAGATTGCTTGTACGTGGGCAATGTCGTATGAGTTGTCATAGGTGTATATGAAGGGAGTATGGTCGAGGAGGGGGGTTGATGGAGTGTTGGGGAGAGTAGGTTAGTGGTCGTGTCCTTTCGTGAGGGGCGAGATGCGTTAGGGAGTTGTAATTATGGGTGCAGTTTATGAGGTATGGGTGAGGCTTGGGGGGGCAAGTGGGGGGGGTTGAAGATAACAGTTAGCAAATGTTCCAAGAAGGAAGGGTGGAACTCTGTGGATGAAGTCACACATCGAAGCATCTCTCAGTAAGCTTCTCTCAGTTATTATCTGAAGATATATCCTTTTCACCATGGGCCCCTATGGGCTCCCAAATCTCACTTTGCAGATTCCCAAAAAGTGTTAGCAAACTGCTTCCTGAGAACTAAGCAGTAACTCTGGGAGAGGAATTCAGAGAGCAGAAAGAAGTTTCTCAGAAAGCTTCTTTCCGATTTGAACTGATGATATTCCTTTATCACCGCAGCCTCAATGCGATTCAAAGAAGTCCTCCTCAGGTTCCTCAAAAACACTGATAGTGGACTGCTGCATGAAAACTAAGTGTAACTCTGAGATGAATTCACACATCACCAAGAAGTTTCTAACAACCTTCTCTAGTTTCATCTGAGGATACTTCCTTTGTCACCGTAAGCTTCATACGTTCAGAAGTATCCCATTGCAGATTTCCAGAAAACTGTGTAGCAAACTGAACTGAAGACAAACGTGTAACTCTGTGAGTTGCATTCACACACGAAATGCAGTTTTCAGAGGCTTCTTCAGTTTTGATCTGAGGTTATTTCCTTTTTCACCATAGCCCACAATGAGCTCCCAATATCACTTGCAGAACACAAGATAACGAGTTAGCAAACTGTTCCAAGAAGAAGGGTGGAACTCTGTGTGATGAAGTCACACATCAGAAAGCAATCTCTCATACTTCTCTCTAGTTATTATCTGAAGATATATCCTTTTTCACCATGGGCCCCTATGGGCTCCAAATCTCACTTGAGTTCCACGAAAAAGTGTTAGCAACTGCTTCCTGAGAACTAAGCAGTAACTCTGGGAGAGGAATTCAGAGAGCAGAAAGAAGTTTCTCAGAAAGCTTCTTTCACGATTTGAACTGATGATATTTCCTTTATCACCGCAGGCCTCAATGCGATTCAAAGAAGTCCTCCTCAGGTTCCTCAAAACACGATAGTGAGCTGCTGCATGAAACATAAGTGTACTCTGAGAGATGAATTCACACATCACCAAGAAGTTTCTAACAAAGCTTCTTTCTAGTTTTCATTGAGGATACTTCCTTTGTCACCGTAAGCTTCATTACGTTCAGAGTATCCCATTGCAGATTTCCAGAAAACTGTGTAGCAAACTGAACACTGAGACAACGTGTAACTTGTGAGTTGCTTCACACATCGAAATGCAGTTTCTCAGAAGGCTTCTTTCCAGTTTTGATCTGAGGTTATTCCTTTTCACCTTAGCCCACAATGAGTCCCAAATATCACTTGCAGAACACAAGATACAAGTTAGCAAACTGTTCCAAGAAGGGAAGGGTGGAACTCTGTGTGATGAAGTCACACATCAGAAAGCAATCTCTCAGTAAGCTTCTCTCTAGTTATTATCTGAAATATATCCTTTTTCACCATGGGCCCCTATGGGCTCCCAAATCTCACTTTGCAGATTCCACGAAAAGAGTGTTAGCAAACTGCTTCCTGAGAACTAAGCAGTAACTCTGGGAGAGGAATTCAGAGAGCAGAAAGAAGTTCTCAGAAAGCTTCTTTCACGATTTGAACTGATGAATTTCCTTTATCACCGCGGCCTCAATGCGATTCAAGAAGTCTCTCTCAGGTTCCTCAAAAACACTGATAGTGGACTGCTGCATGAAACTAAGTGTAACTCTGAGAGATGAATTCACACATCACCAAGAAGTTTCTAACAAAGCTTCTTTCTAGTTTTCATCTGAGAACTTCCTTTCACGTAAGCTTCTACGTTCAGAAGTATCCCATTGCAGATTTCCAGAAACTGTGTTAGCAACTGAACACTGAAGACAAACGTTAACTCGTGAGTTGCATCACACATCGAAATGCAGTTTCTCAGAAGGCTTCTTTCCAGTTTGATCTGAGTTATTTCCTTTTTCACCATAGCCCCAATGAGCTCCCAAATATCACTTTGCAGAACACAAATAACAGAGTTAGCAAACTGTTCCAAGAAGGGAATGGAACTCTGTGTGATGAAGTCACACACAGAAAGCAATCTCTCAGTAAGCTTCTCTCTAGTTATTATCTGAAGATATATCCTTTTTCACCATGGGCCCTATGGGCTCCCAATCTCACTTTGCAGATTCCACGAAAAGAGTGTTAGCAAACTGCTTCCTGAGAACTAAGCAGTAACTCTGGGAGAGGAATTCAGAGAGAAAGAAGTTTCTCAGAAAGCTTCTTTCACGATTTGAACTGATGATTTTCCTTTATCACCGCAGGCCTCAATGCGATTCAAAGAAGTCCTCCTCAGGTTCCTCAAAAACACGATAGTGGACTGCTGCATGAAACATAAGTGTAATCTGAGAGATGAATTACACATCACCAAGAAGTTTCTAACAAAGCTTCTTTCTAGTTTTCATCTGAGGATACTTCCTTTGTCACCGTAAGCTTCATTACGTTCAGAAGTATCCCATTGCAGATTTCCAGAAAACTGTGTTAGCAAACTGAACACTGAAGACAAACGTGTAACTCTGTGAGTTGCATTCACACATCGAAATGCAGTTTCTCAGAAGCTTCTTTCCAGTTTGATCTGAGGTTATTTCTTTTCACCATAGCCCACAATGAGCTCCAAAATATCACTTGCAGAACACAGATAACAGAGTTAGCAAACTGTTCCAAGAAGGGAAGGTGGAACTCTGTGTGATGAAGTCACCATCAGAAAGCAATCCTCAGTAAGCTTCTCTAGTTATTATCTGAAGATATATCCTTTTTCACCATGGGCCCCTAGGGCTCCCAATCTCACTTTGCAGATTCCACGAAAAGGTGTTAGCAACACTTCCTGAGAACTAAGCAGTAACTCTGGGAGAGGAATTCAGAAGCAGAAAGAAGTTTCTCAGAAGCTTCTTTCACGATTTGAACTGATGATATTCCTTTATCACGCAGGCCTCAATGCGATTCAAAGAAGTCCTCCTCAGGTTCCTTCAAAACACTGATAGTGGACTGCTGCATGAAACATAAGTGTAACTCTGAGAAATGAATTCACACATCACCAAGAAGTTTCAACAAAGCTTCTGTCTAGTTTTCATCTGAGGATACTTCCTTTGTCACCGTAAGCTTCATTACGTTCAGAGTATCCCATTGCAGATTTCCAGAAAACTGTGTTAGCAAACTGAACCAGAAGACAAACGTTAACTCTGTGAGTTGCATCACACACGAAATGCAGTTTCTCAGAAGGCTTCTTTCCAGTTTGATCTGAGGTTATTTCCTTTTCACCATAGCCACAATGAGCCCCCAAATATCACTTTGCAGAACACAAGATAACAGAGTTAGCAAACTGTTCCAAGAAGAAGGTGGAACTCTGTGTGATGAGTCACACATCAGAAAGCAATCTCTCAGTAAGCTTCTCTCTAGTTATTATCTGAAGATATATCCTTTTTCACCATGGGCCCTATGGGCTCCCAAATCTCACTTTGCAGATTCCACGAAAAGAGTGTTAGCAAACGTTCCTGAGAACTAAGCAGTAACTCTGGAGAGGAATTCAGAGAGAGAAAGAAGTTTCTCGAAAGCTTCTTTCACGATTTGAACTGATGATATTTCCTTTATCACCGCGCCTCAATGCGATTCAAAGATCCTCCTCAGGTTCCTCAAAAACACTGATAGTGGACTGCTGCATGAAACATAGTGTAACTCTGAGAGATGAATTCACACTCACCAAGAAGTTTCTAACAAAGCTCTTTTCTAGTTTCATCGAGAACTTCCTTTCACCGTAAGCTTCATACGTTCAGAAGTATCCCATTGCAGATTTCCAGAAAACTGTGTTAGCAAACTGAACACTGAAGACAAACTGTAACTCTGTGAGTTGCATCACACATCGAATGCAGTTTCTCAGAAGGCTTCTTTCCAGTTTTGATCTGAGGTTTTCCTTTTTCACCATAGCCCATGAGCTCCCAAATATCACTTTGCAGAACACAAGATAACAGAGTTAGCAAACTGTTCCAAGAAGGGAAGGGTGGAACTCTGTGTGATAGTCACACTCAGAAAGCAATCTCTCAGTAAGCTTCTCTCTAGTATTATCTGAAGATATATCCTTTTCACCATGGCCCTATGGGCTCCCAAATCTCACTGCAGATTCCACGAAAGATGTTAGCAAACTGCTTCCTGAGAACTAAGCAGTAACTCTGGGAGAGGAATTCAGAGAGCAAAGAGTTTCTCAGAAAGCTTCTTTCACGATTTGAACTGATGATATTCCTTTATCACCGCAGGCCTCAATGCGATTCAAAGAAGTCCTCCTCAGGTTCCTCAAAACACTGATTGGACTGCTGCATGAAACATAAGTGTAATCTGAGAGATGAATTACACATCACCAAGAAGTTTCTAACAAAGCTTCTTTCTAGTTTTCATCTGAGGATACTTCCTTTGTCACCGTAAGCTTCATTACGTTCGAGATCCCATTGCAGATTTCCAGAAAACTGTGTAGCAACTGAACACTGAAGAACAACTGTAACTCGTGAGTTGCATTCACCATCGAAATGCAGTTTCTCAGAAGGTTCTCTTCCAGTTTTGATCTAGGATTTCCTTTTTCACCATAGCCACAATGAGCTCCCAAATATCACTTGCAGAACACAAGATAACAGAGTTAGCAAACTGTTCCAAGAAGGGAAGGTGGAACTCTGTGTGATGAAGTCACACTCAGAAAGCAACTCTCAGTAAGCTTCTCTCTAGTTATTATCTGAAGATATATCCTTTTTCACCATGGGCCCCTATGGGCTCCCAAATCTCACTTTGCAGATTCCACGAAAAGAGTGTTAGCAACGCTTCCTGAGAACTAAGCAGTAACTCTGGGAGAGGAATTAGAGAGCAGAAAGAAGTTTCTCAGAAAGCTTCTTTCACGATTTGAACTGATGATATTTCCTTTATCACCGCAGGCCTCAATGCGATTCAAAAAGTCCTCCTCAGGTTCCTCAAAAACACTGAGAGTGGACTGCTGCATAAAAATAAGTGTAACTCTGAGAGATGAATTCACACATCACCAAGAAGTTTCTAAAAAGCTTCTTTCTAGTTTTCATCTGATGACTTCCTTGTCACCGTAAGCTTCATACGTTCAGAAGTATCCCATTGCAGATTCCAGAAAACGTGTTGCAAACTGAACCTGAAGACAAACGTGTAACTCTGTGAGTTGCATCACACATCGAAATGCAGTTTCTCAGAAGCTTTTCCAGTTTTGATCTAGGTTATTTCCTTTTTCACCATACCCACTTGAGCTCCCAAATATCACTTTGCAGAACACAAGATAACAGAGTTAGCAAACTTTCCAAGAAGGGAAGTGGATCTGTGTGATAGTCACACATCAGAAAGCAATCTCTCAGTAAGCTTCTCTCTAGTTATTATCTGAAGATATATCCTTTTTCACCATGGGCCTGTGGGCTCCCAAATCTCACTTTGCAATTCCACGAAAAGTGTTAGCAAACTGCTTCCTGAGACTAGCATAACTCGGAGAGGAATTCAAGAGCAAAGAAGTTCCAAAGCTTCTTTCACATTTGAACGATGATATTTCCTTATCACCGCAGGCCTCATGCGATTCAGATCCTCAGTTCTCAAAAAGATCATGTAAGCTAGACAATAGAATAGACAATCATGAGACTCTGAGTATAGATATAATACAAAGTGAGAGAATACTGCTGATGAAACATAAGTGTAACTCTGAGAGATGAATTCACACATCACCAAGATTTCTAACAAAGCTTCTTTCTAGTTTCATCTGAGGATACTTCCTTTGTCACCTAAGCTTCATACGTTCAGAAGTATCCCATTGCAGATTTCAGAAAACTGTGTTAGCAACTGAACTGAGACAAACGGTAACCTGTGAGTTGCATCACACATCGAAATGCAGTTTCTCAGAAGGCTTCTTCCAGTTTTATCTGAGGTTATTTCCTTTTTCACCATAGCCCACAATGAGCTCCCAAATATCACTTTGCAGAACACAAGATAACAGAGTTAGCAAACTGTTCCAAGAAGGGAAGGTGGAACTCTGTGTGATGAAGTCACACATCAGAAAGCAATCTCTCAGTAAGCTTCTCTCAGTTTATTTCTGAAGATATATCCTTTTCACCATGGCCCCTAGGGCTCCCAAATCTCACTTTGCAGATTCCACAAAAGAGTTAGCAAACTGCTTCCTGAGAACTAAGCAGTAACTCGGGGAGAGGAATTCAGAGAGCAGAAAGAAGTTTCTCAGAAAGCTTCTTTCACGATTTGAACTGATGATATTTCCTTTATCACGCAGGCCTCAATGCGATTCAAGAAGTCCTCCTCAGGTTTCCTCAAAACACTGATGTGACTGCTGCATGAAAATAAGTGTACTCTGAGAGATGAATTCACACATCACCAGAAGTTTCTAACAAAGCTTCTTTCTAGTTTTCATCTGAGGATACTTCCTTTTCACCGTAAGCTTCATTACGTCAGAAGTATCCCTTGCAGATTTCCAGAAAACTGTGTTAGCAAACTGAAACTGAAGACAACGGTAACTCTGTGAGTTGCATTCACACATCGAAATGCAGTTTCTCAGAAGGCTTCTTTCCAGTTTTGATCTGAGGTTATTTCCTTTCACCATAGCCCACAATGAGCTCCCAAATATCACTTTGCAGAACACACAGATAACAGAGTTAGCAAACTGTTCCAAAGGGAAGGGGGAACTCTGTGTGATGAAGTCACACATCAGAAAGCAATCTCTCAGTAAGCTTCTCTCTAGTTATTATCTGAAGATATCCTTTTTCACCATGGGCCCCTATGGGCTCCCAAATCTCACTTTGCATTCCACGAAAGAGTGTTAGCAAACTGCTTCTGAGAACTAAGCAGTAACTCTGGAGAGGAATCAGAGGCAGAGAAGTTTCTCAGAAAGCTTCTTCACGATTTGAACTGATGATATTTCTTTATCACCGCGGCCTCAATGCGATTCAAAGAAGTCCTCCTCAGGTTCCTCAAAACACTGATAGTGGACTGCTGCATGAAACATAATGTAACTCTGAGAGATGAATTCACACATCACCAAAGTTTCTAACAAAGCTTCTTTCTAGTTTTCATCTGAGGATACTTCCTTTGTCACCGTAAGCTTCATTACGTTAGAAGTATCCCATTGCAGATTTCCAGAGAAACTGTGTAGCAAACTGAACACTGAAGACAAACGTGTAACTCTGTGAGTTGCATTCACACATCGAAATGCATGTTCTCAGAGGCTTCTTTCCAGTTTTGATCTGAGGTTATTTCCTTTTTCACCATAGCCCACATGAGCTCCAAATATCACTTTGCAGAACACAAGATAACAGAGTTAGCAACTGTTCCAAGAAGGAAGGGTGGAACTTGTGTGATGAAGTCACACATCAGAAGCAATCTCTCAGTAAGCTTCTCTCTAGTTTATCTGAAGATATATCCTTTTTCACCATGGGCCCCTATGGCCCAAATCTCACTTTGCAGATTCCACGAAAAGAGTGTTAGCAAACTGCTTCCTGAGAACAACAGTACTCTGGGAGAGGAATTCAGAGAGCAGAAAGAAGTTTCTCAGAAAGCTTCTTTCACGATTTGAACTGATGATATTTCCTTTATCACCGCAGGCCTCAATGCGATTCAAGAAGTTCCTCAGGTTCCTCAAAACACTGATAGTGGACTGCTGCAAAACATAAGTGTAACTCTGAGAGATGAATTCACACATCACCAAGAAGTTTCTAACAAAGCTTCTTTCTAGTTTCATCTGAGGATACTTCCTTTGTCACCGTAAGCTTCATTACGTTCAGAGTATCCCATTGCAGATTTCCAGAAAACTGTGTTAGCAACTGAACATGAAGACAAACGTGTAACTCTGTGAGTTGCATTCACACATCGAAATGCAGTTTCTCAGAAGGCTTCTTTCCAGTTTTGATCTGAGGTTATTTCCTTTTCACCATAGCCCACAATGAGCTCCCAAATCACTTGCAGAACACAAGATAACAGAGTTAGCAAACTGTTCCAAGAAGGGAAGGGTGGAACTCTGTGTGATGAAGTCACACATCAGAAAGCAATCTCTCAGTAAGCTTCTCTCTAGTTATTATCTGAAGATATATCCTTTTTCACCATGGGCCCCTAGGGCTCCCAAATCTCACTTTGCAGATTCCACGAAAAGTGTTAGCAAACTGCTTCCTGAGAACTAAGCAGTAACTCTGGGAGAATTCAGAGAGCAGAAAGAAGTTCTCAGAAAGCTTCTTTCACGATTTGAACTGATGATTTTCCTTTATCACCGCAGGCCTCAATGCGATTCAAAGAAGTCCTCCTCAGGTTCCTCAAAACACTGATAGTGGACGCTGCATGAAACATAAGTGTAACTCTGAGAGATGAATTCACACATCACCAAGAAGTTTCTAACAAAGCTTCTTTCTAGTTTTCATCTGAGGATACTTCTTGTCACCGTAAGCTCATTACGTTCAGAAGTATCCCATTGCAGATTTCCAGAAAACTTGTTAGCAAACTGAACACTGAAGACAAACGTGTAACTCGTGAGTTGCTTCACACATCGAAATGCAGTTTCTCAGAAGGCTTCTTTCCAGTTTGATCTGAGGTTATTTCCTTTTTCACCAAGCCCACAATGAGCTCCCAAATATCACTTTGCAGAACACAAGATAACAGAGTTAGCAAACTGTTCCAGGGAAGGTGGAATCTGTGTGATGAATCACACATCAGAAAGCAATCTCTCAGTAAGTTCTCTCTAGTTATTATCTGAAGATATATCCTTTTCACCATGGGCCCCTATGGCTCCCAATCTCACTTTGCAGATTCACGAAAAGAGTGTAGCAACTGCTTCCTGAGAACTAAGCAGTAATTGGGAGAGGAATTCAGAGAGCAGAAAGAAGTTTCTCAGAAAGCTTCTTTCACGATTTGAACTGATGATTTTCCTTTATCACCCAGGCCTCAATGGATTCAAGAAGTCCTCTCAGGTTCCTAAAACACTGATAGTGGACTGCTGATGAAACATAAGTGTAACTCTGAGAGATGAATTCACACATCACCAAGAAGTTCTAACAAAGCTTCTTTCTAGTTTTCATCTGAGGATACTTCCTTTGTCACCGTAAGCTTCATTACGTTCAGAGAGTATCCCATTGCAGATTTCCAGAAAACTGTGTTAGCAAACTGAACACTGAAGACAACGTGTAACTCTGTGAGTTGCATTCACACATCGAAATGCAGTTTCTCAGAAGGCTTCTTTCCGTTTGATCTGAGGTTATTTCCTTTTTCACCATAGCCCAATGAGCTCCCAAATACACTTTGCAGAACACAAGATAACAGAGTTAGCAAACTGTTCCAAGAAGGGAAGGTGGAACTCTGTGTGATGAAGTCACACATCAGAAAGCAATCTCTCAGTAAGCTTCTCTCTATTTTTATCTGAAGATATATCCTTTTTCACCATGGGCCCCTATGGCTCCCAAATCTCACTTGCAGATTCCACGAAAAGAGTGTTAGCAAACTGCTTCCTGAGAACTAAGCAGTAACTCTGGGAGAGGAATTCAGAGAGCAGAAAGAAGTTTCTCAGAAAGCTTCTTTCACGATTTGAACTGATGATATCCTTTATCACGCAGGCCTCAATGCGATTCAAAGAAGTCCCTCTCAGGTCCTCAAAACACTGATAGTGGACTGCTGCATGAAACATAAGTGAACTCTGGAGAGATGAATTCACATCACCAAGAAGTTTCTAACAAAGCTCTTTCTAGTTTTCATCTGAGGATACTTCCTTGTCACCGTAAGCTTCATTACGTTCAGAAGTATCCTTGCAGATTTCCAGAAAACTGTGTTAGCAAACTGAACACTGAAGACAAACGTGTAACTCTGTGAGTTGCATTCACACATCGAAATGCAGTTTCTCAGAAGGCTTCTTTCCAGTTTTGATCTGAGGTTATTTCCTTTTTCCACCTAGCCCAATGAGCTCCCAAATATCACTTTGCAGAACACAATAACAGAGTTAGCAAACTGTTCCAAGAAGGGAAGGGGAACTCTGTGTGATGAAGTCACACATCAAAAGCAATCTCTCAGTAAGCTTCTCTCAGTTATCTGAAGATATATCCTTTTTCACCTGGGCCCTATGGGCTCCCAAATCTCACTTGCAGATTCCACGAAAAGATGTTAGCAAACTGCTTCCTGAGAACTAACAGTAACTCTGGAGAGGAATTCAGAGAGCAGAAAGAAGTTTCTCAGAAGCTTCTTTCACGATTTGAACTGATGATATTTCTTTATCACCGCAGGCCTCAATGCGATTCAAAAAGTCCTCCTCAGGTTCCTCAAAACACTGATAGTGGACTGCTGCATGAAACATAGTGTAACTCTGAGAGATGAATTCACACTACCAAGAAGTTTCTAACAAAGCTTCTTTCTAGTTTTCATCTGAGGATACTTCCTTTGTCACGTAAGCTTCATACGTTCAGAAGTATCCCATTGCAGATTCCAGAAAACTGTGTTAGCAAACTGAACCTGAAGACAAACGTGTAACTCTGTGAGTTGCATTCACACATCGAAATGCAGTTTCTCAGAAGGCTTCTTTCCAGTTTGATCTGAGGTTATTTCCTTTCACCATAGCCCACAATGAGCTCCCAAATATCACTTGCAGAAACAAGATAACAGAGTTAGCAAACTGTTCCAAGAGGGAAGGTTGGAATCTGTGTGATGAAGTCACCATCAGAAAGCAATCTCTCAGTAAGCTTCTCTCTAGTTATTATCTGAAGATATACCTTTTTCACCATGGGCCCCTATGGGCTCCCAAATCTCACTTTGCAGATTCACGAAAAGAGTTAGCAAACTGCTCCTGAGAACTAAGCAGTAACTTGGGAGAGGAATTCAGAGAGCAGAAAGAAGTTTCTCAGAAAGCTTCTTTCACGATTTGAACTGATGATATTTCCTTTATCACCGCAGGCCTCAATGCGATTCAAAGAATCCTCCTCAGGTTCCAAAAACACTGATAGTGACTGCTGCATGAAACATAAGTGTAACTCTGAGAGATGAATTCACACATCACCAAGAAGTTTCTAAAAAGCTTCTTTCTAGTTTTCATCTGAGGATACTTCCTTTGTCACCTAAGCTTCATTACGTTCAGAGGTATCCCATTGCAGATTTCCAGAAAACTGTGTTAGCAAACTGACACTGAAGACAAACGTGTAACTCTGTAGTTCATTCACACATCGAAATGCAGTTTCTCAGAAGGCTTCTTTCCAGTTTTGATCTAGTTATTCCTTTCACCATAGCCCACAATGAGCTCCCAAATATCACTTTCAGAACACATACGAAGTTAGCAAACTGTTCCAGAAGGGAAGGTGGAACTCTGTGTGATGAAGTCACACATCAGAAAGCAATCTCTCAGAAGCTTCTCTCTAGTTATTATCTGAAGATATATCCTTTTTCACCATGGGCCCCTATGGGCTCCCAATCTCACTTTGCAGATTCCACGAAAAGAGTGTTAGCAAACTGCTTCCTGAGAACTAAGCAGTAACTCTGGGAGAGGAATTCAGAGAGCAGAAAGAAGTTTCTCAGAAAGCTTCTTCACGATTTGAACTGATGATATTTCCTTTATCACCGCACTCATGCGATTCAAAGAAGTCCTCTCAGGTTCCAAACACTGATAGTGGACTGCTGCATGAAACATAATGTAACTCTGAGAGATGAATTCACACATCACCAAGAAGTTTCTAACAAAGCTTCTTTCTAGTTTTCATCTGAGGATACTCTTTGTCACCGTAAGCTTCATTACGTTCAGAGTATCCCATTGCAGATTCCAGAAAACTGTGTAGCAAACTGAACACTGAAGACAAACGTGTAACTCTTGAGTTCATTCACACATCGAAATGCAGTTTCTCAGAAGGCTTCTTTCCAGTTTTGATCTGAGTTATTTCCTTTTTCACCATAGCCCACAATGAGCTCCCAAATACACTTTGCAACACAAGATAACAGAGTTAGCAAACTGTTCCAAGAAGGGAAGGGTGGAACTCTGTGTGATGAAGTCACACATCAGAAAGCAATCCTCAGTAAGCTTCTCTCTAGTTATTATCTGAAGATATATCCTTTTTCACCTGGGCCCCTAGGGCTCCCAAATCTCACTTTGCAGATTCCACGAAAGATGTTAGCAAACTGCTTCCTGAGAACAAGCAGTAACTCTGGGAGAGGAATTCAGAGAGCAGAAAAAGTTTTCAGAAGCTTCTTTCACGATTTGAACTGATGATATTCCTTTATCACCAGGCCTCAATGCGATTCAAAGAAGTCCTCCTCAGGTTCCTCAAAACACTGATATGGACTGCTGCATGAAACATAGTGTAACTCTGAGAGATGAATTCACACATCACCAAGAGTTTCTAACAAAGCTTCTTTCTAGTTTTCATCTGAGGTACTTCCTTTGTCACCGTAAGCTCTCATTACGTTCAGAAGTATCCCATTGCAGATTTCCAGAAAACTGTGTTAGCAAACTGAACACTGAAGACAAACGTGTAACTCTGTGAGTTGCATTCACACATCGAAAAGCAGTTTCTCAGAAGGCTTCTTTCCAGTTTTGATCTAAGGTTTTTTCCTTTTTCACCATAGCCCACAATGAGCTCCCAAATATCACTTTGCAGAACACAAGATAACAGAGTTAGCAATCTGTTCCAAGAAGGGAAGGGTGGAACTCTGTGTGATGAAGACACACCTCAGAAAGCAATCTCTCAGTAAGCTTCTCTCTAGTTATTATCTGAAGATATATCCTTTTTACCATGGGCCCTATGGGCTCCCAAATCTCACTTTGCAGATTCCACGAAAAGAGTGTTAGCAAACTGCTTCCTGAGACTAAGCAGTAACTCTGGGAGAGGAATTCAGAGGCGAAAGAAGTTTCTCAGAAAGCTTCTTTCACGATTTGAACTCATGATGTATCCTTTATCACTGCAGGCCTCAATGCGATTCAAAGAAGTCCTCCTCAGCTTCCTCAAAACACTGATAGTGGACTGCTGCATGAAACATAAGTGAAACTCTGAGAGATGAATTCACACATCACCAAGAAGTTTCTAACAAAGCTTCTTTCTAGTTTTCATCTGAGGATACTTCCTTTCTCACCGTAAACTTCATTACGTTCAGAAGTATCACATTGCAGATTTCCAGAAAACTGTGTTAGCAAACTGAAACAGAAGACAAACGTGTAACTTGTGTTGCATTCACACATCGAAATGCAGTTTCTCAGAAGGCTTTTTCGTTTTTCTGAGGTTATTCCTTTTTCACCATACCCACAATGAGCTCCCAAATATCACTTTGCAGAACACAAGATAACAGGTTAGCAAACTGTTCCAAGAAGGGAAGGGGGAACTCTGTGTGATGAAGTCACACATCAGAAAGCAATCTCTCAGTAAGCTTCTCTTAGTTATTATCTGAAGATATATCCTTTTTCACCATGGGCCCCTAGGGCTCCCAAATCTACTTTGCAGATTCCACGAAAAGAGTGTTAGCAAACTGCTTCCTGAGAACTAAGCATAGTACTCGGAGAGGAATTCAGAGAGCAGAAAGAAGTTTCTCAGAAAGCTTCTTTCACGATTTGAACGATGATATTTCCTTTATCACCGCAGGCCTCATGCGATTCAAAAAGTCCTCCTCAGGTTCCTCAAAACACTGATAGTGGACTGCTGCATGAAACATAAGTGTAACTCTGAGAGATGAATTCACACATCACCAAGAAGTTTCTAACAAAGCTTCTTTCTAGTTTTCATCTGAGGATACTTCCTTTGTCCCGTAACTTCATACGTTCAGAATTCATTGCAGATTTCCAGAAAACTGTGTTAGCAAACTGAACACTGAAGACAACGTGTAACTCTGTGAGTTGCATTCACACTCGAAATCAGTTTCTCAGAAGGCTTCTTTCCAGTTTGATCTGAGGTTATTTCCTTTTTCACCTACCACAATGAGCTCCCAAATATCACTTTGCAGAACACAAGATAACAGAGTTAGCAAACTGTTCCAAGAAGGGAGGTGGAACTCTGTGTGATGAAGTCACACATCAGAAAGCATCTCTCAGTAAGCTTCTCTCTAGTTATTATCTGAAGATATTCCTTTTTCACCATGGCCCTATGGGCTCCCAAATCTCACTTTGCAGATTCCACGAAAAGAGTGTTAGCAAACTGCTTCCTGAGAACTAAGCAGTAACTCTGGGAGAGGAATTCAGAGAGCAGAAAGAAGTTTCTCAGAAAGCTTCTTTCACGATTTGAACTGATGAATTTCTTTTACACCGCAGGCCTCAATGCGATTCAAAGAAGTCCTCCTCAGGTTCCTCAAAAACACTGATAGTGACTGCTGCATGAAACATAAGTGTAACTCTGAGAGATGAATTCACACACACAAGAAGTTTCTAAAAGTTCTTTCTAGTTTTCATCGGAGGATACTTCCTTTGTCACCGTAAGCTTCATTACGTTCAGAAGTATCCCATTGCAGATTCCAGAAAACTGTGTTAGCAAACTGAACACTGAAGACAAACGTGTAACTCTGTGAGTTGCATTCACACATCGAAATGCAGTTTCTCAGAAGGCTTCTTTCCAGTTTTGATCTGAGTTATCTTTTTCACCATAGCCACAATGAGCTCCCAAATATCACTTTGCAGAACACAAGAAACAGAGTTAGCAAACTGTTCCAAGAAGGGAAGGGTGGAACTCTGTGTGATGAATCACACATCAGAAAGCAATCTCTCAGTAAGCTTCTCTCATTTTATCTGAAGATATACCTTTTTCACCATGGCCCCTATGGGCTCCCATCTCACTTGCAGATTCCACGAAAAGAGTGTTAGCAAACTGCTTCCTGAGAAAAGCAGTAACTCTGGAGAGGAATTCAGAGAGCAGAAAGAAGTTCTCAGAAAGCTTCTTTCACGATTTGAACTGATGAATATTTCTTTATCACCGCAGGCCTCAATGCGATTCAAAGAAGTCCTCCTCAGGTTCCTCAAAACACTGATAGTGGACGTGCATGAAACATAAGTGTAACTCTGAGAGATGAATTCACACATCACCAAGAAGTTTCTAACAAAGCTTCTTTCTAGTTTTCATCTGAGGATACTTCCTTTGTCACCGTAAGCTTCATTACGTTCAGAAGTATCCCATTGCAGATTCCAGAAAACTGTGTTAGCAAACTGAACACTGAAGACAAACGTGTAACTCTGTGAGTTGCATTCACACATCGAAATGCAGTTTCTCAGAAGGCTTCTTTCCAGTTTTGATCTGAGGTTTCCTTTTTCACCAAGCCCACAATGAGCTCCAAATTCACTTGCAGAACACAAGATAACAGATTAGCAAATGTTCCAAGAAGGGAAGGTGGAACTCTGTGTGATGAAGTCACCCATCAGAAAGCAATCTTCAGTAACTTCTCTCTAGTTATTATCTGAAGTATATCCTTTTCACCATGGGCCCTATGGGCTCCCAAATTCACTTTCAGATTCCACGAAAAGTGTTAGCAAACTGCTTCCTGAGAACAACAGTAACTCTGAGAGGAATTCAGAGGCAGAAAGATTTTCTCAGAAAGCTTCTTTCACGATTTGAACTTGATAATCCTTTATCACGCAGGCCTCAATGCGATTCAAAAGTCCTCCTCAGGTTCCTAAAAACACTGATAGTGGACCTGCTGCATGAAACAAGTGTACTCTGAGAGATGAATTCACACATCACCATATTCTAACAACTTTCTTTCTGTTTCATCTGAGGATACTTCCTTTGTCACGTAAGCTTCATACGTTCAGAGTATCCCATTGCAGATTTCCAGAAAATGTGTTAGCAAACTGAACACTGAAGACAAACGTGTAACTCTGTGATTCATTCACACATCGAAATGCAGTTTCTCAGAAGCTTCTTTCCAGTTTTGATCTGAGGTT
>NC_044551.1:65641903-65646660 GCF_007565055.1 Rhinopithecus roxellana
GAGGCGTCACGCTACCTGACTTCAAACTATACTACAAGGCTACAGTAACCAAAACAGCATGGTACTGGTACCGAAAACAGAGCTATAGACCAATGGAAACAGAACAGAGTCCTCAGAATAATACCGCACATCTACAGCCATCTGATCTTTGACAAACCTGAGAGAAACAAGAAATGGGGAAAGGATTCCCTATTTAATAAATGGTGCTGGGAAAATTGGCTAGCCATAAGTAGAAAGCTGAAACTGGATCCTTTCCTTACCCCTTATACGAAGATTAATTCAAGATGGATTAGAGACTTAAATGTTAGACCTAATACCATAAAAACCCTAGAAGAAAAATCTAGGTAGGACCATTCAGGACATAGGCATGGGCAAGGACTTCATGTCTAAAAACAGCCAAAAGCACGGCAGCAAAAGCAAAAATTGACAAATGGGATCTAATTAAACTAAAGAGCTTTTGCACAGCAAAAGAAACTACCATCAGAGTGAACAGGCAACCTACAGAATGGGAGAAAATTTTGCAACCTACTCATCTGACAAAGGGCTAATATCCAGAATCTACAAAGAACTCAAACAAATATACGAGAAAAAAACAAACAACCCCATCAAAAAGTGGGGAAAGGATATGAACAGACATTTCTCAAAAGAAGATATTCATACAGCCAACAGACACATGAAAAAATGCTCATCGTCACTCGCCATCAGAGAAATGCAAATCAAGACCACAGTGAGATACCATCTCACACCAGTTAGAATGGCAATCATTAAGAAGTCAGGAAACAACAGGTGTTGGAGAGGATGTGGAGAAGTAGGAACACTTTTACACTGTTGGTGGGATTGTAAACTAGCTCAACCATTATGGAAAACAGTATGGCAATTCCTCAAGGATCTAGAACTAGATGTACCATATGACCCAGCCATCCCACTACTGGGCATATACCCAAAGGATTATAAATTATTCTACTACAAAGACACATGCACATGTATGTTTATTGCGGCACTATTCACAACAGCAAAGACTTGGAATCAACCCAAATGTCCATCTGTGACAGACTGGATTAAGAAAATATGGCACATATACACCATGGAATACTATGCAGGCCATAAAAAAGGATGAGTTTGCGTCCTTTGTAGGGACATGATGCAGCGGGAAACCATCATTCTTAGCAAACTATCACAAGAACAGAAAACCAAACACCGCATGTTCTCACTCATAGTTGGAACTGAACATGAGATCACTTGGACTCGGGAAGGGGAACATCATGCACTGGGCTCTCTGGGAGGGGGGAGGGGGGAGGAGGGAGGGATTGCATTGGGGAGTTATACATGATATAAATAATGAATTGATGGGTGCTGACGAGTTGATGGGTGCAGCACCCAACATGGCATAAGTATACATAGGTAACAAACCTGCACGTTATGCACATGTACCCTAGAACTTAAAGTATAAAAAAAAAAAAAAAAAGAAACTTCTTGGTGATGTGTGAATTCATCTCTCAGAGTTACACTTATGTTTCATGCAGCAGTCCACTATCAGTGTTTTTGAGGAACCTGAGGAGGACTTCTTTGAATCGCATTGAGGCTTGCGGTGATAAAGGAAATGTCATCAGTTCAAATCGTGAAAGAAGCTTTCTGAGAAACTTCTTTCTGCTCTCTGAATTCCTCTCCCAGAGTTACTGCTTAGTTCTCAGGAAGCAGTTTGCTAACACTCTTTTCGTGGAATCTGCAAAGTGAGATTTGGGAGCCCATAGGGGCCCAAGGTGAAAAAGGATATATCTTCAGATAATAACTAGAGAGACGATTACTGAGAGATTGCTTTCTGATGTGTGACTTCATCACAGAGAGTTCCACCCTTCCCTTCTTGGAACAGTTTGCTAACTCTGTTATCTTGTGTTCTGCAAAGTGATATTTGGAGCTCATTGTGCGCTATGGTGAAAAAGGAAATAACCTTAGATCAGAACTGGAAAGAAGCTTTCTGAGAAACTGCATTTCGATGTGTGAATGCACCTCACAGTGTTACACGTTTGTCTTCAGTCTTCAGTTTGCTAACACAGTTTTCTGGAAATCTGCAATGGGATACCTCTGAACGTAATGAAGCTTACGGTGACAAAGGAAGTATCCTCAGATGAAAACTAGAAAGAAGCTTGTTAGAAACTTCTTGGTGATGTGTGAATTCATCTCTCAGAGTTACACTTATGTTCATGCAGCAGTCCACTATCAGTGTTTTTGATTAACCTGAGGAGGACTTCTTTGAATCGCATTGAGGCCTGCGGTGATAAAGGAAATGTCATCAGTTCAAATCGTGAAAGAAGCTTTCTGAGAAACTTCTTTCTGCTCTCTGAATTCCTCTCCCAGAGTTACTGCTTAGTTCTCAGGAAGCAGTTTGCTAACACTCTTTTCGTGGAATCTGCAAAGTGAGATTTGGGAGCCCATAGGGGCCCATGGTGAAAAAGGATATATCTTCAGATAATAACTAGAGAGAAGCTTACTGAGAGATTGCTTTCTGATGTGTGACTTCATCACACAGAGTTCCACCCTTCCCTTCTTGGAACAGTTTGCTAACTCTGTTATCTTGTGTTCTGCAAAGTGATATTTGGGAGCTCATTGTGGGCTATGGTGAAAAAGGAAATAACCTTAGATCAGAACTGGAAAGAAGCCTTCTGAGAAACTGCATTTCGATGTGTGAATGCAACTCACAGTGTTACACGTTTGTCTTCAGTCTTCAGTTTGCTAACACAGTTTTCTGGAAATCTGCAATGGGATACCTCTGAACGTAATGAAGCTTACGGTGACAAAGGAAGTATCCTCAGATGAAAACTAGAAAGAAGCTTTGTTAGAAACTTCTTGGTGATGTGTGAATTCATCTCTCAGCGTTACACTTATGTTTCATGCAGCAGTCCACTATCAGTGTT
The DNA here is from genome assembly GCF_007565055.1 of Rhinopithecus roxellana. Taxonomy (NCBI): domain Eukaryota; kingdom Metazoa; phylum Chordata; class Mammalia; order Primates; family Cercopithecidae; genus Rhinopithecus; species Rhinopithecus roxellana. Next base: position 65,644,816 of record NC_044551.1, read on the forward strand.
TTTAAGGAACCTGAGGAGGACTTCTTTGAATCGCATTGAGGCCTGCGGTGATAAAGGAAATGTCATCAGTTCAAATCGTGAAAGAAGCTTTCTGAGAAACTTCTTTCTGCTCTCTGAATTCCTCTCCCAGAGTTACTGCTTAGTTCTCAGGAAGCGGTTTGCTAACACTCTTTTCGTGGAATCTGCAAAGTGAGATTTGGGAGCCCATAGGGGCCCATGGTGAAAAAGGATATATCTTCAGATAATAACTAGAGAGAAGCTTACTGAGAGATTGCTTTCTGATGTGTGACTTCATCACACAGAGTTCCACCCTTCCCTTCTTGGAACAGTTTGCTAACTCTGTTGTGTTCTGCAAAGTGATATTTGGGAGCTCATTGTGGGCTATGGTGAAAAAGGAAATAACCTTAGATCAGAACTGGAAAGAAGCCTTCTGAGAAACTGCATTTCGATGTGTGAATGCAACTCACAGAATTACACGTTTGTCTTCAGTCTTCAGTTTGCTAACACAGTTTTCTGGAAATCTGCAATGGGATACCTCTGAACGTAATGAAGCTTACGGTGACAAAGGAAGTATCCTCAGATGAAAACTGGAAAGAAGCTTTGTTAGAAACTTCTTGGTGATGTGTGAATTCATCTCTCAGAGTTACACTTATGTTTCATGCAGCAGTCCACTATCAGTGTTTTTGATTAACCTGAGGAGGACTTCTTTGAATCGCATTGAGGCCTGTGGTGATAAAGGAACTGTCATCAGTTCAAATCGTGAAAGAAGCTTTCTGAGAAACATCTTTCTGCTCTCTGAATTCCTCTCCCAGGTTGACTGCTTAGTTCTCAGGAAGCAGTTTGCTAACACTCTTTTCGTGGAATCTGCAAAGTGAGATTTGGGAGCCCATAGGGGCCCATGGTGAAAAAGAATATATCTTCAGATAATAACTAGAGAGAAGCTTACTGAGAGATTGCTTTCTGATGTGTGACTTCATCACACAGAGTTCCACCCTTCCCTTCTGGGAACAGTTTGCTAACTCTGTTATCTTGTGTTCTGCAAAGTGATATTTGGGAGCTCATTGTGGGCTATGGTGAAAAAGGAAATAACCTCAGATCAAAACTAGAAAGAAGCCTTCTGAGAAACTGCATTTCGATGTGTGAATGCAACTCACAGAGTTACACGTTTGTCTTCAGTGTTCAGTTTGCTAACACAGTTTTCTGGAAATCTGCAATGGGATACCTCTGAACGTAATGAAGCTTACGGTGACAAAGGAAGTATCCTCAGATGAAAACTGGAAAGAAGCTTTGTTAGAAACTTCTTGGTGATGTGCGAATTCATCTCTCAGAGTTACACTTATGTTTCATGCAGCAGTCCACTATCAGTGTTTTTGATTAACCTGAGGAGGACTTCTTTGAATCGCATTGAGGCCTGTGGTGATAAAAGAAATGTCATCAGTTCAAATCGTGAAAGAAGCTTTCTGAGAAACTTCTTTCTGCTCTCTGAATTCCTCTCCCAGAGTTACTGCTTAGTTCTCAGGAAGCAGTTTGCTAACACTCTTTTCGTGGAATCTGCAAAGTGAGATTTGGGAGCCCATAGGGGCCCATGGTGAAAAAGGATATATCTTCAGATAATAACTAGAGAGAAGCTTACTGAGAGATTGCTTTCTGATGTGTGACTTCATCACACAGAGTTCCACCCTTCCCTTCTTGGAACAGTTTGCTAACTCTGTTATCTTGTGTTCTGTAAAGTGATATTTGGGAGCTCATTGTGGGCTATGGTGAAAAAGGAAATAACCTCAGATCATAACTGGAAAGAAGCCTTCTGAGAAACTGCATTTCGATGTGTGAATGCAACTCACAGAG
>NC_044551.1:65646760-65676770 GCF_007565055.1 Rhinopithecus roxellana
TCAGAAAGGCCTTTCTTTCCCAGTTTGTGTCACATCTGACGGTTATTTCCCTTTTCCCATAGCCCCCACTGAGCTCCCCAAATATCACTTTGGCAGAACACAAGCATAACGAGTTAGCAAAACTGTTCTCCAAGAAGAGAAGGTGGAAGCTCTTGTGATGAAGTCCACAGCATCAGCAATCCCAACTCCTCTATAGCTTCTCTCTCAGTTATTTATCTGAAGATATTCCTTTTAACACCATACGGGCCCCTATGGGCTCCCAAATTTATTCACTCCTGCAGAATTCCAACGAAAGAGTGGTGTTAGCAAACTCGTTTTCCTGAACACTAAACTTACAACTCTGTGAGAGAAAGTCTCAGATCAACGCAAGTAGCTTCTTAGAACCAGCATTCTCACGTTTTGAACTTGCTGATATTTCCTACCTTTATCAGCGTAGGTCCAGCATGGCCGATCCAAAGAAGTCCCGCCTCAGGTTCCTTAAAAACACTGATAGATGGACGTGCTGCGCATGAAACATAAGTGTAAACTCTGATGTCAGATGACATGCACACATCACCTAGAAGTTTCTAACAAAGAATTCTTTCTACTTTTTCATGTGAAGGATACTTTCTTCTGTCACCAATAGGGCTTCATTTACGTTTCAGAAGTATCCCATTGCAATTTCCCAAAAACTGTGTTAATGCAAAACGTGAACCGAGAAAACGTAATACTCTTAAGGTAGTTGCTTATCACACAGTCGAAATGCAGTTTCTCCAGAAGGCTTCTTTTCCATTTTTGATCTGAGGTTATTTCCTTTTCAAAAAAGCCCCCAAATGAGCCCCAAATATCACTCTGCAGAACACAAAATACAGAGTTAGCAAACTGTCCCCCCCAAGAGGGAATGGTGAAATTCCTGTGTGATGAAAGTCACACTCAGAGACCAATCGCAAGGTACGCTTCGCTCTATTGTTGTTATCCTGAGACTATTATCCTTTTTCAACCATGGGCCCCTATGGACTTCCCAAATCTCACTTTGGCAGATAAACAGAAAGGGTGTTAGCAACCTTGCTTTTCCAGAGAACCCTAAGGTGTAACAATCGGGGGGGGGGAGAGGAATTCAGAGATCAGTAAAGAAGTGTCTTCTCAGAAGCTTTTTCACGATTTTTGAACTGATGATATTCCAAGTTATTACTGCAGCCTCAATGCGAAGTTTCAAAGAACTCCTCCTCAGGTTCCTCCCAAAACAGCTGGAGAGGCGGACTGCTGCCATGAACATAAGTGTAACTCTTTTTCCGAGAGATGCATTCACACATCACCAAGGAAAGTTTCTAAACAAAGCTTCTGTTTTAAGTTTTTCATCTGAGCCATACTTCCTTTGTCACCGTAAGCCTTCATTACAGTCAGAAGTATCCCATTGCAGATATCCAGAAAACAGTGTTAAGCAAACTGAACACTGGAAGACAACGTGAAAACTGGGGTGAGTTGGCATTCACAACAAGATCGAAATGCAGTTCTCCAGAAGGCTTCTTTTGCCAGTTTGTTCGATCTGAGAGGTTATTGCTCCTTTTTCACCATAGCCCCAATTGAGCTCCCAAATAATCACTTTTGGCAGAACACAAGATAACAGAGTTTAGCAAACTGTTCCAAGAAGGGAAGGGTGAAACTCTGGTGTGATGAGTCACACATCAAAAAGCAATCGCTCAGTAACCCTTTCTCCTACTATTAATCTGAAGATACATCCTTTTTTTCACCAGGGCCTCTATGGGCCCGAAATCTCACTGTGCAGATTTCCACGACAGAGTGTTAGCAAATTCTTCCTGAGAACTAAGCTGAAACTCCTGAGAGGAATTCAGAGATCACAAAGATGTTTCTCAGAAAGATTCTTTCACGATTGAACTGAGATATTTCCTTATACCACAGGCCTCAAGGCGCTTCAAAGAGTCCTCCCTCAGGTCCTCCAAAAACATTGACAGTGGACTGCTGTATGACACAATAAGGGTAACCTCTGAGAGATGAAATTCACACATTCACCAAGAAGTTCTTCACAAAGCTCTTTCTAGTTTTCATCTGAGGATACTTCCTTTGTCAACGTGAGCTCATTACGTTCAGAAGTATCCCATTGCAGATTTGCCAGAAAACTGTGTTAAGCCAAACTGAACACTGAAGACAAACGTGTAACTCTGGAGTGTTTGCATTCACACATCGAATGCAGTTTTTCTCAGAAAGGCTCTTTTCGAGTTTTGATCTGAGGTTATTTTCTTTTCGCCAGAGCCACAATGAGCTCCCAAATTTCACTCTGCAGAACACAAGATACCAGAGTTTTGCTAACGGTTCCCAGAAGGGATGGTGGAACTTCTGTGTGATGAAGTCACACATCAGAGAGCATATCTCCAGTAAAGCTTCTCTCTAGTTGGTTACTACAAGATATATCCTTTTTCACACATGGGCCCTATGGGCTCCCAAAGTCTCACATTGCAGATACACACGAAAAGAGGGTTAGCAAACTGCTTCCTGAAACTAAGCATTAACACTGGGAGAGGAAGTCAAGAGCAGAAAGAATTTGTTCTCAGAAAGCTTCTTTCACGATGTTGAACTGAATGATATTGTCCTTTAACACCGCAGGCCCTCAATGGCGATTCAAAGAAGGTTCTCCTCAGTTTGCTTTCAAAAACAACTGACATAGCGGACTGCTGCAAGAAACATAAGTGTAACGCTTAAGAGATGAATGCACACATCACAAGAAGTTCTAACAAAGCTTCCTCTAGTTTTCATCTGAGGATATTTAATTTGTCACCGTAAGCTTCATTGCGTTCAGAAGTATCCCCATTGCAGATTTCCAGAAACTGTGTTAGCAACGAAACACTGAGGACAAAACGTGTAAATGCTGTGAGTTGCCATTCACACATTGAAATGCAGTTTCCTCAGAAGGCTTCTTCGAGTTGATCTGAGGTTATTCCTTTTTTCACATAGCCCCACAGGGAGCTCCAATATTTACCCTTCAGAACACAAGATAACAGAGTTAGCAAACTGTTTCCAAGAAGGGAAGTTGGAACTCTGTGTGATGAAGTCCACATCAGAAGCAATCTCCTCAGTAAGCTTTCTCTCATTATTATCGAAGATATATCCTTTCCACCATGGCCCCTATGGGCTCCCAAATCTCACTCTGCAGATACAACGAAAAGAGTTTTAGCAAACTGTTTCCTGAGAAGTAACCTGTAACCTGTGTGAGAAATTCAAAGATCGCAAGGAATTTTTTCTCCGAACGCTTCTTTCACGTTTTTGAACTGCTTGATATTTCCTTTATAACTGCCAGGCCCTCAATGCGATCTAAAGAATCCCTCCTCAGGTTCCCTCAAAAACAGTGGAATGGACGCTGCATGACACATAAGTGTAACTATGAGAATGAATTCACACTCACCAAGAAGCTACTCACAAGCTCTTTCTAGTGTTCATGTGAGGATACTTCCTTTTCCACCGAAGCTGCATTACGTTCAGAAGTATCCCATTGCAGATTTCCCAGAACACTGTGTTAGCAAACGAACACTGAAGACAAACCTGTAACTCTGTGAGTTGCTTCACACTGGACATGCCAGATTCTCACTAGGCTTCTTTCGAGTTTTGATCTGAGGTTATTTTCCTTTTTCAAAGTAGCCCACAATGAGCTCCCAAATATCACGTGCGAACACAAGATAACAGAGTTAGCAAACTGTTCCAGGAAGGGAAGTGTGGAACTCTGTGTGATGAAGTCACACATCATAAAGCAAATCTCTCAGTAAGCTTCTCTCTAGTTAAATCTGAAGATATATCCTTTTTCCACCATGGGCCCCTATGGGGCTCCCAAATCTCACTCTGTAGATTTCCAAAAACGAGTGTTAGCAAACTGTTTTTCCCTGAGACTAAGCTGTAAATCTGTGACAGGAATTTCACAGATCACAAGAAGTTTCTCAAAAAGCTTCTTTCACGTTTTTTTAACTGCTGATATTTACTTTATCAGCGAAGGCCTCTGTGCGATCCAAAAAGTCCTCTTCAAAGTCCCCAAAAACATTGATAATGGACTGCGGCATGACACATAAGTGTAACTCTGAGAGATGAATTACACACATCACCAAGAAGTCTCTTAACAAAGCTTTCTTTCCTAGTTTTCAATCTGAACATACCTCCCTTGTCACCGTAACCTTCATATACATCCAAAGTATCGCATTGCAGATTTTCCAGAAAACGTGATAGCAAACTGTACACTGAAGAGAAACCTGTAACTCATGAGTTGCATTCACAACAACTCGAAATGCAGTTTCTCAGAAGACTTTATTTCCAGTTTTGATTGAGGATACTTCCTTTTTTTCACACCATAACCCCTCAATGAGCTCCCAAATATCATTTTGCAGAACACAAGATAACAGAGTTAGCAAACTGTGTCCAAGAAGGGAACGGTGGAACCGGTGTGATGAAGTCACGTATCAGAAAGCAATCTCTCAGGAAGCTTCTCTCCTAGTTATTATCTGAAGATATATCCTTTTTTCCACCATGGGCCCCTATGGCTCCCAAATCTCACTCTGCAGATCACGAAAAGAGTGTTAGCAACTGTTTCCTGAGACTAAGGCTGTAACCTGGAGGAGGAATTCACAGATCACAAGAAAGTTTCTCAGAAGCTTCTTTCACGTTTTGAACTGCTTATGTATTCTCCTTTATCAGTGTAGGCCCTCAATGCGATCCAAAGAAGTCCTTCTCAGGTCCTCAAAACAGTTATAAAGGACTGCTGGATGAACCATCACTGTAACTCTGTGAGATGATGTCACACATCACCAAGAAGTTTCTAACACAAAGCTTCTTTCTAGTTTTCATCTGAGGATACTTCCTTTGTCACCGTAAGCTTCATTACGTTCAGAAGTATCCCATTGGCAGATTTCCAGAAAACTGTGGTAGCAAACTGAACACTGAAGAGGAAACGTTGTAACTCTGTGAGTTTGCATTCACACATCGAAATGCAGTTTCTCAGAAGGCAACTTTTTGACTTTTGGATCTGAGGTTATTTCCTTTTTCACCATAGCCCACAATGTGAGCTCCCAATATGCACTTTGCAGAACAACAAGATAACAGAGTTAGCAAACTGTTCCAGAAGGGAACGGTGGAACTCGGTGTGATGAAGTCACATATCAGAAAGCAATCTCTCAGGAAGCTTCTCTCTAGTTATTATCTGAGAATATATCCTTTTTCCACCATGGGCCCTCTATGGGCTCCCAAATTTCACTCTGCAGATTTCCAGGAAAAGAGTGTTAGCAAACTGTTTTCCTGAGAACTTAGCTGTAACCCTGTGAGAGGAATTACAGATTACAAGGAAGTTTCTCAGAAAGCTTCTTTCACTTTTGAACTGCTGATATTTCCTTTACCAGCATAGGCCTCAATGTGAACCAAGACGTCCCTCTCAGGTTTCCACAAAAACAGTGATAAGGACGTGCTGTATGAAACTTAAGTGAACCCTGAGAGATGAATTCACACATCACCAAGAAGTTTCGTAACAAAAGCTTCTTTCTAGTTTTTCATCTGAGGATACTTCCTTTGTCACTGTAAGCTTCATTACATTCTGAAGTATCCCATTGCAGATTTCCGAAAAACTGTGTTAGCAAACGAACACTGAAGACAAACGTGTAACTCTGTGAGTTGCATTCACACATCGAAATGCAGTTTCTCAGAAGTCCTTCTTTCCAGTTTTTGATCTGAGGATATTTCCTTTTTCACCACCAGCCCACAATGAGCTCCCAAATATCACTTTGCAGAACACAATATAACAGAGTTAGCAAACTGTTCCAAGAAGGGAAGTGTGGAACTCTGTGTGATGAAGTCACACATCAGAAAGCAATCTCTCAGTAAGCTTCTCTCTTGTTATTATCTGAAGATATATCCTTTTCCACCATGGGCCTCTATGGGCTCCCAAATCTCACTCTGCAGATTCCACGAAAAGAGTGTTAGCAAACTGTTTCCTGAGAACTAAGCTGTAACTCTCTGAGAGGAATTCACAGATCACAAGGAAGTTTCTCAGACAGCTTCTTCGACATTTTGAACTGCTGATATTTCCTTTATCAGCCTAGGCCTCAATGTGATCCAAAGAAGTCCCGTTCAGGTTCCTCAAAACAGTGATAATGGACTGCTGCATGACACATAAGTGTAACTCGGAGAGATGAATACACACATCACCAAGAAGTTTCTAACAAAGCTTCTTTCTGATTATCATCTGAGGATACTTCCTTTGTCACCGTAAGCTTCATTACGTTCAGAAGTATCCCATTGCAGGTTTCCAGAAAACTGTGTTAGCAAACTGAACACTGAAGACAAACGTGTAACTCTGTGAGTTGCATTCACACACCAAAATGCAGTTCCTCAGAAGGCTTCTTTCGAGTTTTGATCTGAGGATATTTCCGTTTTCACCTAAGCCCACAATGAGGTCCCAAATATCACTTTGCAGGACACAAGATAAGAGAGTTAGCAAACTGTTTCAAGAAGGGAAGTGTGGAACTCTGTGTGATGAAGTCACACTTCAGAAAGCAATCTCTCAGTAAGCTTCTGTGTAGTTGTTATCTGAAGATATATCCTTTTCCACCCTTGGCCCCTATGGTCTCCGAAATCTCACTTTGCAGATTCCACGAAAAGAGTGTTAGCAAACTGCTTCCTGAGAACTAAGCTGTAACCCTGGGAGAGGAATTCAGAGATCAGGAAGAAGTTTCTCAGAAACCTTCTTTCACGTTTTGAAGTGCTGATATTTCCTTTATCAGCGTAGGCATCAATGCGATCCAAAGAAGTCCTCCTCAGGTTCCTCAAAAACACTGATAGTGGACTGCTGCATGAAACATAAGTGTAACTCGGAGAGATGAATTCACACATCACCAAGAAGTTTCTAACAAAGCTTCTTTCTAGTTTTCATCTGAGGATACTTCCTTTGTCATCGTACGCTTCATTACGTTCAGAGGTATCCCATTGCAGATTTCCAGAAAACTGTGTTAGCAAACTGAACACTGAAGACAAATGTGTAACTCTGTGAGCTGCATTCACACACCGAGATGCAGTTTCTCAGAAGGCTTCTTTCGAGTTTTGGTCTGAGGATATTTCCTTTCTCACATAGCCCACAATGAGATCCCAAATATCACTCTGCAGAACACAAGATAACAGAGTTAGCAAACTGTTCCAAGAAGGGAAGTGTGGAACTCTGTGTGATGAAGTCACACATCAGAAAGCAATCTCTCAGTAAGCTTCTCTATAGTTTTTATCTGAAGGTATATCCTTTTCCACCATGGGCCCTTATGGGCTCCCAAAATTCAGTGTGCAGATTCCACGAAAAGAGTGTTAGCAATCTGTTTCCTGAGAAATAAGCCGTAACTTTGTGAGAGGAATTCACAGATCACAAGGAAGTTTCTCAGAAAGCTTCTTTCACGATTTGAACTGCTGATATTTCCTTTATCACCGCAGGCTTCAATGCGATTCAAAGAAGTCTTCCTCAGGTTCCTCAAAAACACAGATAGTGGACTGCTGCATGAAACGTAAGTGTAACTCTGAGAGATGAATTCACACATCACCAAGAAGTTTCTAACAAAGCTTCTTTCTAGTTTTCATCTGAGGATACTTCCTTTGTCACCGTAAGCTTCATTACGTTCAGAAGTATCCCATTGCAGATTTCCAGAAAACTGTGTTAGCAAACTGAACACTGAAGACAAACGTGAAACTCTGTAAGTGGCATTCACACATCGAAATGCAGTTTCTCAGAAGGCTTCTTTCCAGTTTTGATCTGAGGTTATTTCCTTTCTCAACATAGCCCACAATGATCTCCCAAATATCACTTTGCAGAACACAACTTAACACACTTAGCAAACTGTTCCAAGAAGGGAAGGGTGGAACTCAGTGTGATGAAGTCACACATCAGAAAGCAATCTCTCAGTAAGCTTCTCTCTAGCTATTATCTGAAGATATATCCTTTTCCACCATGGGCCCCTATGGGCTCCCAAATCTCACTTTGCAGATTCGACGAAAAGAGTGTTGGCAAACTGCTTCTTGAGAACTAAGCAGTAACTCTGAGAGAGGAATTCAGAGAGCAGAAAGATGTTTCTCAGAAATCTTCTTTCACGATTTGAACTGATGATATTTCCTTATTCACCGCAGGCCTCAATGCGATTCGAGGAAGTCCTCCTCAGGTTCCTTAAAAACACTGATAGTGGACTGCTGCATGAAACATAAGTGTAACTCTTAGAGATGAATTCACACATCACCAAGAAGTTTCTAACAAAGCTTCCTTCTAGTTTTCATCTGAGGATATTTAATTTGTCACCGTAAGCTTCATTGCGTTCAGAAGTATCCCATTGCAGATTTCCAGAAAACTGTGTTAGCAAACTGAACACTGAGGACAAACGTGTAAATCTGTGAGTTGCATTCACACATTGAAATGCAGTTTCTCAGAAGGCTTCTTTCGAGTTTGATCTGAGGTTATTTCCTTTTTCACCATAGCCCACATTGAGCTCCCAAATATTACTCTTCAGAACACAAGATAACAGAGTTAGCAAACTGTTCCAAGAAGGGAAGTGTGGAACTCTGTGTGATGAAGTCACACATCAGAAAGCAATCTCTCAGTAAGCTTCTCTCTAGTTATTATCTGAAGATATATCCTTTTCCACCATGGGCCCCTATGGGCTCCCAAATCTCACTCTGCAGATTACACGAAAAGAGTGTTAGCAAACTGTTTCCTGAGAACTAACCTGTAACTCTGTGAGAGAAATTCAAAGATCGCAAGGAATTTTCTCAGAACGCTTCTTTCACGTTTTGAACTGCTGATATTTCCATTATAACTGCAGGCCTCAATGCGATCTAAAGAAGTCCCTCTCAGGTTCCTCAAAAACAGTGGTAATGGACTGCTGCATGACACATAAGTGTAACTATGAGAGATGAATTCACACATCACCAAGAAGCTACTCACAAAGCTTCTTTCTAGTGTTCATGTGAGGATACTTCCTTTGTCACCGTAAGCTTCATTACGTTCAGAAGTATCCCATTGCAGATTTCCAGAACACTGTGTTAGCAAATTGAACACTGAAGACAAACCTGTAACTCTGTGAGTTGCATTCACACTTCGAAATGCAATTTCTCAGAAGGCTTCTTTCGAGTTTTGATCTGAGGTTATTTCCTTTTTCACCGTAGCCCAAAATGAGCTCCCAAATATCACTCTGCAGAACACAAGATAACAGAGTTAGCAAACTGTTCCAAGAAGGGAACGGTGGAACTCTGTGTGATGAAGTCACACATCAGAAAGCAATCTCTCAGTAAGCTTCTCTCTAGTTATTATCTGAAGATATATCCTTTTCCACCATGGGCCCCTATGGGCTCCCAAATCTCACTCTGTAGATTCCAAGAAACGAGTGTTAGCAAACTGTTTCCTGAGAACTAAGCTGTAAATCTGTGACAGGAATTCACAGATCACAAGGAAGTTTCTCAAAAAGCTTCTTTCACGTTTTTAACTGCTGATATTTACTTTATCAGCGAAGGCCTCTGTGCGATCCAAAAAGTCCTTCTCAAATTCCCCAAAAACATTGATAATGGACTGCTGCATGACACATAAGTGTAACTCTGAGAGATGAATTAACACATCACCAAGAAGTCTCTAACAAAGCTTCTTTCTAGTTTTCATCTGAACATACCTCCCTTGTCACCGTAAGCTTCATTACATTCAGAAGTATCGCATTGCAGATTTCCAGAAAACTGTGATAGCAAACTGTACACTGAAGAGAAACCTGTAACTCAGTGAGTTGCATTCACACATCGAAATGCAGTTTCTCAGAAGACTTTATTCCAGTTTTGATTGAGGATAATTCCTTTTTCACCATAGCCCTCAATGAGCTCCCAAATATCATTTTGCAGAACACAAGATAACAGAGTTAGCAAACTGTTCCAAGAAGGGAACGGTGGAACTCGGTGTGATGAAGTCACGTATCAGAAAGCAATCTCTCAGGAAGCTTCTCTCTAGTTATTATCTGAAGATATATCCTTTTCCACCATGGGCCCCTATGGGCTCCCAAATCTCACTCTGCAGATTCCACGAAAAGAGTGTTAGCAAACTGTTTCCTGAGAACTAAGCTGTAACTCTGTGAGAGGAATTCACAGATCACAAGAAAGTTTCTCAGAAAGCTTCTTTCACGTTTTGAACTGCTGATATTTCCTTTATCAGTGTAGGCCTCAATGCGATCCAAAGAAGTCCTTCTCAGGTTCCTCAAAAACAGTTATAAAGGACTGCTGGATGAACCATCACTGTAACTCTGTGAGATGAATTCACACATCACCAAGAAGTTTCTAACAAAGCTTCTTTCTAGTTTTCATCTGAGGATACTTCCTTTGTCACCGTAAGCTTCATTACGTTCAGAAGTATCCCATTGCAGATTTCCAGAAAACTGTGGTAGCAAACTGAACACTGAAGAGAAACGTGTAACTCTGTGAGTTGCATTCACACATCGAAATGCAGTTTCTCAGAAGGCTTCTTTTGACTTTTGATCTGAGGTTATTTCCTTTTTCACCATAGCCCACAATGAGCTCCCAAATATCACTTTGCAGAACACAAGATAACAGAGTTAGCAAACTGTTCCAAGAAGGGAACGGTGGAACTCGGTGTGATGAAGTCACATATCAGAAAGCAATCTCTCAGGAAGCTTCTCTCTAGTTATTATCTGAAGATATATCCTTTTCCACCATGGGCCCCTATGGGCTCCCAAATTTCACTCTGCAGTTTCCAGGAAAAGAGTGTTAGCAAACTGTTTCCTGAGAACTTAGCTGTAACTCTGTGAGAGGAATTTACAGATTACAAGGAAGTTTCTCAGAAAGCTTCTTTCACGTTTTGAACTGCTGATATTTCCTTTACCAGCATAGGCCTCAATGTGAACCAAAGACGTCCCTCTCAGGTTCCACAAAAACAGTGATAATGGACTGCTGTATGACACTTAAGTGTAACCCTGAGAGATGAATTCACACATCACCAAGAAGTTTCTAACAAAGCTTCTTTCTAGTTTTCATCTGAGGATACTTCCTTTGTCACTGTAAGCTTCATTACATTGTGAAGTATCCCATTGCAGATTTCCAGAAAACTGTGTTAGCAAACTGAACACTGAAGACAAACGTGTAACTCTGTGAGTTGCATTCACACATCGAAATGCAGTTTCTCAGAAGTCTTCTTTCCAGTTTTGATCAGAGGTTATTTCCTTTTTCACCACAGCACACAATGAGCTCCCAAATATCACTCTGCAGACACAAGATAACAGAGTTAGCAAACTGTTCCAAGAAGGGAAGGGTGGATCTCTGTGTGATGAAGTCACACATCAGAAAGCAATCTCTCAGTAAGCTTCTCTCTTGTTATTATCTGAAGATATATCCTTTTTCACCATGGGCTCCTATGGGCTCCCAAATCTCACTTTGCAGATTCCACGAAAAGAGTGTTAGCAAACTACTTCCTGAGAACTAAGCTGTAACACTGGGGGAGGAATTCACAGATCACAAAGAAGTTTCTCAGAAAGCTTCTTTCACGATTTGAACTGATGATATTTCCTTTATCACCGCAGGCCTCAATGAGATTCAAAGAAGTCCTCCTCAGCGTCCTCAAAAACACTGATAGTGGACTGCTGCATGAAACAAAAGTGTAACTCTGAGAGATGAATTCAGACATCACCAAGAAGTTTCTAACAAAGCTTCTTTCTAGTTTTCACCCGAGGATACTTCCTTTGTCACCGTAAGCTTCATTACGTTTAGAAGTATCCCATTGCAGCTTTCCAGAAAACTGTGTTAGCAAACTGAACACTGAAGACAAACGTGTAACTCTGTGAGTTGCATTCACACATCGAAATGCTGTTTCTCAGAAGGCTTCTTTCCAGTTTTGATCTGAGGTTATTTCCTTTTTCACCGCATCCCACAATGAGCTCCCAAATATCACTCTGCAGAACACAAGATAACAGAGTTAGCAAACTGTTCCAAGAAGGGAAGGGTGGAACTCTGTGTGATGAAGTCACACATCAGAAAGCAATCTCTCAGTCAGCTTCTCTCTAGTTATTATCTGAAGATATTTCCTTTTTCACCATAGGCACCTATGGTCTCCCAAATCTCACTCTGTGGATTCCACAAGAAGAGGGTTAGCAAACTGCTTCCTGAGAACAAAGCTGTAACTCTGGAACAGGAATTTAGAGATCACAAGGATGTTTCTCAGAAAGCTTCTTGCACGTTTTGAACTGCTGATATTTCCTTTATCAGCGTCGGCCTCAATGCGATCCAAAGAAGTCCTTCTCAGGTTCCTCAAAAACAGTGATAATGGACTGCTGCATGAAACATGACTGTCACGCGGTGAGATGAATTCACACATCACCAAGAAGTTTCTAACAAAGCTTCTTTCTAGTTTTCAGTCTGAGGATACTTCCTTTATCACAGTAAGCTTCATTACGTTCAGAAGTATCCAATTGCAGATTTCCAGAAAACTGTGTTAGCAAACTGAACACTGAAGACAAACGTGTAACACTGTGAGTTGCATTCACACATCGAAATGCAGTTTCTCAGAAGGCTTCTTTCGAGTTTTGATCTGAGGATATTTCCTTTTTCACCATAGCCCACAATGAGCTCCCAAATATCACTCTGCAGAACACAAGATAACAGAGTTAGCAAACTGTTCCAAGAAGGGAAGTGTGGAACTCTGTGTGATGAAGTCACACATCAGAAAGCAATCTCTCAGTAAGATTCTCTCTAGTTATTATCTGAAGATATATCCTTTTCCACCATGGGACTCTATGGGCTCCCAAATCTCACTCTGCTTATTCCACAAAAAGAGTGTTAGCAAACTGTTTCCTGAGAACTAAGCTGTAACTCTGTGACAGGAATTCAGAGATAACAAGGGCGTTTCTCAGAAAGCTTCTTTCACGTTTTGTACTGCTGATACTACCTTTAACATCGCGGGCCTCAATGCGATCCAAAGAAGTCCTTCACACATTCCTCAAAAACAGTGATAATGGACTGCTGCATGACACATAAGTGTAACTCTGAGAGATGAATTCACACATCACCAGGAAGTTTCTAACAAAGCTTCTTTCTAGTTTTCATCTGAGGATATTTCCTTTGTCACCGTAAGCTTCATTACATACAGAAGTATCCCATTGCAGATTTCCAGAAAACTGTGTTAGTAAACTGAACACTGGAGACAAACTAGTAACTCTGTGAGCTGCATTCACACATCGAAATGCAGTTTCTCAGATTGCTTCTTTCGAGTTTTGATCTGAGGTTATTTCCTTTCTCACCATACCACACAAAGAGCTCCCAAATATCACTTTGCAGAACACAAGATAACAGAGTTAGCAAACTGTTCCAAGAATGGAAGGGTCGAACTCTGAGTGATGAAGTCACACATCAGAAAGCAATCTCTCAGTAAGCTTCTCCCTAGTTATTATCTGAAGATATATCCTTTTTCATCATGGGCCCCTATGGCTCCCAAATCTCACTTTGCAGATTCCACGAAAAGAGTGTTAACAAACTGCTTCCTGAGAACTTAGCAGTAACTCTGGGAGAGGAATTCAGAGAGCAGAAAGAAGTTTATCAGAAAGCTTTTTTCACGATTAGAACTGATGATATTTCCTTTATCACCACAGGCCTCAATGCGATTCAAGGAAGTCCTCCTCAGGTTCCTCAAAAACACTGATAGTGGACCGCTGCATGAAACATAAGTGTAACTCTGAGAGACGAATTCACACATCACCAAGAAGTTTCTAACAAAGCTTCTTTCTAGTTTTCATCTGAGGATACTTCCTTTGTCACCGTAAGCTTCATTACGTTCAGAAGTATCCCATTGCAGATTTCCAGAAAACTGTGTTAGCAAACTGAACACTGAAGACAAACGTGTAACTCTGTGAGTTGCATGCACACATCCAAATGCAGTTTCTCAGAAGGCTTCTTTCCAGTTTTGATCTGAGGTTATTTCCTTTTTCAACATAGCCCACAATGAGCTCCCAAATATCACTTTGCAGAATACAAGAAAAGAGAGTTAGCAAACTGTTCCAAGAAGAGAAGTGTGGAACTCAGTGTGATTAAGTCACCCATTAGAAAGCAATCTCTCAGTAAGCGTCTCTCTAGTTATTATCTGAAGATATATCCTTTTCCACCATGGGCCCCTTTGGGCTCTCAAATCTCACTCTGCAGATTCCACGAAAAGAGTGTTAGCAAACTGTTTCCTGAGAACTAACCTGTAACTCTGGGAGAGGAATTCAGAGATCAGAGATAAGTTTCTCAGACAGCTTCTTTCACGTTTTGAAGTGCTGATATTTCCTTTATCAGCGCAGTCCTCAATGCGATTCAAAGAAGTCCTTCTCAGGTTCCTCAAAAACAGTGATAATGAACTGCTGCATGAACTATCACTGTAACTCTGTGAGATGAATTCACACATCACCAAGAAGTTTCTAACAAAGCTTCTTTCTGGTTTTCATCTGAGGATACTTCCTTTCTCACCGTAAGCTTCATTACGTTCCGAAGTATCCCATTGCAGATTTCCAGAAAACTGTGTTAGCAAACTGAACACTGAAGACAAAAATGTAAGTCTGTGAGTTGCATTCACACATGGAAATGCAGTTTCTCAGAAGGCTTCTTTCCAGCTTTGATCTGAGGTTATATCCTTTTTCACCATAGCCCACAATGAGCTCCCAAATATCACTTTGCAGAACACAAGATAACAGAGTTAGCAAACTGTTCCAAGAAGGGAAAGGTGGAACTCTGTGTGATGAAGTCACACATCAAAAAGCAATCTCTCAGTAAGCTTCTCTCTAGTTATTATCTGAAGATATATCCTTTTTCACAATGGGCCCCTAAGGGCTCCAAATCTCACTTTGCAGATTCCACCATAATAGTGTTAGCAAACTGCTTCCTGAGAACTAAGCTGTAATTCTGGGAGAGGAATTCAGAGATCAGAAAGAAGTTTCTCAGACAGCTTCTTTCACGATTTGAACTGATCATATATCCTTTATCACGCAGGCCTCAATGCGATTCAAAGATGTCCTCCTCAGGTTCCTCAAAAACACTGATAGCGGACTGCTGCATGAAACATAAGTGTAACTCTGAGAGATGAATTCACACATCACCAAGAAGTTTCTAACAAAGCTTCTTTCTAGTTTTCATGTGAGGATACTTCCTTTGTCACCGTAAGCTTCATTACGTTCAGAAGTATCCCATTGCAGATTTCCAGAAAACTGTGTTAGCAAACTGAACACTGAAGACAAACGTGTAACTCTGTGAGTTGCATTCACACATCGAAATGCAGTTACTCAGAAGGCTTCTTTCCAGTTTTGACATGAGGTTATTTCCTTTTTCACCATAGCCCACAATGAGCTCCCAAATATCACTCTGCAGAACACAAGATAACAGAGTTAGCAAACTGTTCCAAGAACGGAATGGTGGAACTCTGTGTAATGAAGTCACACATCAGAAAGCAATCTCTCAGTAAGCTTCTCTCTAGTTATTATCTGTAGATATATCCTTTTTCACCATGGGCCCCTATGGGCTCCCAAATCTCACTATGCAGATTCCATGAAAAGAGTGTTAGCAAACTGTTTCCTGAGAACTAAGCTGTAACTCCATGAGAGGAATTCACAGATCACAAGGAAGTTTCTCAGAAAGCTTCTTTCACGATTTGAACTGATGATATTTCCTTTATCAATGCAGGCCTCAGTGCGATTCAAAGAAGTCCTCCTCAGGTTCCTCAAAAACACTGATAGCGGACTGCTGCATGAAACATAAGTGTAACTCTGTGAGATGAATTCACTCATCACCAAGAAGTTTCTAACAAAGCTTCTTTCTAGTTTTCATCTGAGGATACTTCCTTTGTCACCGTAAGCGTTATTACGTTCAGAAGTATCCCATTGCAGATTTCCAGAAAACTGTGTTAGCACACTGAACACTGAAGAGAAACGTGTAATTCTATGAGCTGCATTCACACATCGAAATGCAGTTTCTCAGAAGGCTTCTATCGAGTTTGATCTGAGGTTATTTCCTTTTTCACCATAGCCCACAATGAGCTCCCAAATATCACTCTCCAGAACAGAAGATAACAGAGTTAGCAAACTGTTCCAAGAAGAGAAGGGTGGAACTCTGTGTGATGAAGTCACACATCAGAAACAATCTCTCAGTAAGCTTCTCTCTAGTTACTATCTGAAGATATATCCTTTTTCACCATGGGCCCCTATGGGCTCCCAAATATCACTTTGCAGATTCCACGAAAAGAGTGTTAGCAACCTCTTTCCTGAGAACTAACCTGTAACTCTGGGAGAGGAATCCAGAGATCACAAGGAAGATTCTCAGAAAGCTTCTTTCACGATTTGAACTGATGACATTTCCTTTATCACCGAAGGCCTCAATGCGATTCAAAGAAGTCCTCCTCAGCTTCCTCAAAAACACTGATAGCGGACTGCTGCATGACACATAAGTGTAACTCTGAGAGATAAATTCACACATCACCAAGAAGTTTCTAACAAAGCTTCGTTCTAGTTTTCATCTGAGGATACTTCCTTTGTCACCGTAAGCTTCATTACGTTCAGAAGTATCCCATTGCAGATTTCCAGAAAACTGTGTTAGCAAACTGAACACTGAAGACAAACGTGTAACTCTGTGAGTTGCATTCACACATCGAATATGCAGTTTCTCAGAAGGCTTCTTTCGAGTTTTGGATCTGAGGATATTTCCTTTTTCACCATAGCCCACAATGAGCTCCCAAATATCACTTTGCAGAACACAAGATAACAGAGTTAGCAAACTGTTCCAAGAAGGGAAGTGTGGAACTCTGTGTGATGAAGTCACACATCAGAAAGCAATCTCTCAGTAAGCTTCTCTCTAGTTGTTATGTGAAGATATATCCTTTTTCACCATGGGTCCCTATGGGCTCCCAAATCTCACTTTGCCGTTTCCACGAAAAGAGTGTTAGCAAAATGCTTCCTGAGAACTAAGATGTAACTCTGTGAGAGGAATTCACAGAACACAAGGAAGATTCTCAGAAAGGTTCTTTCACCTTTTGAAATGCTGATACTCTCTTTATCAGCGTAGGCCTCAATGCGATCCAAAGAAGTCCCTCTCAGGTTCCTCAAAAACAGTGATAATGGACTGCTGCATGACACATAAGTGTAACTCTGAGAGATAAATTCACACATCACCAAGAAGTTTCTAACAAAGCTTCTTTCTAGTTTTCATCTGAGGATACTTCCTTTGTCACCGTAAGCTTCATTGCGTTCAGAAGTATCCCATTGCAGATTTCCAGAAAACTGTGTTAGCAAACTGAACACTGAAGACAAACGTGTAACTCTTTGAGTTGCATTCACACATAGAAATGCAGTTTCTCAGAAGGCTTCTTTCGAGTTTTGATCTGAGGTTATTTCCTTTTCACCACTAGCCCACAATGAGCTCCCAAATATCACTTTGCAGAACACAAGATAACAGAGTTAGCAAACTGTTTCAAGAAGGGAAGGGTGGAACTCTGTGTGATGAAGTCACACATTCAGAAAGCAATCTCTCAGTAAGCTTCTCTCTAGTTAGTATCTGAAGATATATCCTTTTTCACCATGGGCCCCTATGGGCTCCCAAATCTCACTTTGCAGATTCCACGAAAAGAGTGTTAGCAAACTGCTTCCTGAGAACTAAGCTGTAACTCTGGGAGAGGAATTCAGAGATCACAAAGAAGTTTCTCAGAAAGCTTCTTTCACGATTTGAACTGATGATATTTCCATTATCAATGCGAGGCCTCAATGCGATTCAAAGAAGTCCTCCTCAGGTTCCTCAAAAACACTGATAGCGGACTGCTGCATGAAACATAAGTGTAACTCTGAGAGATGAATTCACACATCACCAAGAAGTTTCTAACAAAGCTTCTTTCTAGTTTTCATCTGAGGATACTTCCTTTGTCACCGTAAGCTTCATTACGTTCAGAAGTATCCCATTGCAGATTTCCAGAAAACTGTGTTAGCAAACTGAACACTGAAGACAAACGTGTAACTCTGTGAGTTGCATTCACACATCGAAATGCAGTTTCTCAGAAGGCTTCTTTCCAGCTTTTGATCTGAGGTTATTTCCTTTTTCACCATAGCCCACAATGAGCTCCCAAATATCACTTTGCAGAACACAAGATAACAGAGTTAGCAAACTGTTCCAAGAAGGGAAGGGTGGAACTCTGTGTGATGAAGTCACACATCAGAAAGCAATCTCTCAGTAAGCTTCTCTCTAGATATTATCTGAAGATATATCCTTTTCCACCATGGGCCCCTATGGGCTCCAAATCTCACTTTGCAGATTCCACGATAAGAGTGTTAGCAAACTGCTTCCTGAGAACTAAGCTGTAACTCTGGGAGAGGAATTCAGAGATCAAAAGAAGTTTCTCAGAAAGCTTCTTTCACGATTTTGAACTGCTGATATTTCCTTTATCAGCGTAGGCCTCAATTCGATCCAAAGAAGTCCTTCTGAGGTTCCTCAAAAACAGTGATAATGCACTGAGGCATGAACCATCACTGAAACTCTGTGAGATGAATTCACACATCACCAAGAAGTTTCTAACAAAGCTTCTTTCTAGTTTTCATCTGAGGATACTTCCTTTGTCACCGTAAGCTTCATTGCATTCAGAAGTATCCCATTGCAGATTTCCAGAAAACTGTGTTAGCAAACTGAACACTGAAGACAAACGTGTAACTCTTTGAGTTGCATTCACACATAGAAATGCAGTTTCTCAGAAGGCTTCTTTCGAGTTTTGATCTGTGGATATTTCCCTTTTTCACCATAGAACACAATGAGCTCCCAAATATCACTTTGCAGAACACAAGATAACAGAGTTAGCAAACTGTTTCAAGAAGGGAAGGGTGGAACTCTGTGTGATGAAGTCACACATTAGAAAGCAATCTCTCAGTAAGCTTCTCTCTAGTTAGTATCTGAAGATATATCCTTTTTCACCATGGGCCCCTATGGGCTCCCAAATCTCACTTTGCAGATTCCACGAAAAGAGTGTTAGCAAACTGCTTCCTTGAGAACTAAGCTGTAACTCTGGGAGAGGAATTCAGAGATCACAAAGAAGTTTCTCAGAAAGCTTCTTTCACGATTTGAACTGATGATATTTCCATTATCAATGCGGGCCTCAGTGCGATTCAAAGAAGTCCTTCTCAGGTTCCTCAAAAACAGTGATAATGGACTGCTGCATGATCCATCTCTGTAACTCTGTGAGATGAATTCACACATCAGCAAGATGTTTCTAACAAAGCTTCTTTCTAGGTTTCATCTGAGGATATTTCCTTTGTCACCGTAAGCTTCATTGCGTTCAGAAGTATCCCATTGCAGATTTCCAGAAAACTGTGATAGCAAACTGAACACTAAAGACAAACGTGTAACTCTTTGAGTTGCATTCACACATCGAAATGCAGTTTCTCAGAAGGCTTCTTTCCAGTTTTGACCTGAGGTTATTTCCTTTTTCACCATAGCCCACAATGAGCTCCCAAATATCACTCTGCAGTACACAAGATAACAGATTTAGCAAACTGTTCCAAGAAGGGAAGTGTGGAACTCTGTGTGAGGAAGTCACACATCAGAAAGCAATCTCTCAGTAAGCTTCTCTCTAGTTGTTATGTGAAGATATATCCTTTTTCACCATGGGTCCCTATGGGCTCCCAAATCTCACTTTGCCGTTTCCACGAAAAGAGTGTTAGCAAAATGCTTCCTGAGAACTAAGATGTAACTCTGTGAGAGGAATTCACAGAACACAAGGAAGATTCTCAGAAAGGTTCTTTCACCTTTTGAAATGCTGATACTCTCTTTATCAGCGTAGGCCTCAATGCGATCCAAAGAAGTCCCTCTCAGGTTCCTCAAAAACAGTGATAATGGACTGCTGCATGACACATAAGTGTAACTCTGAGAGATAAATTCACACATCACCAAGAAGTTTCTAACAAAGCTTCTTTCTAGTTTTCATCTGAGGATACTTCCTTTGTCACCATAAGCTTCATTACGTTCAGAAGTATCCCATTGCAGATTTCCAGAAAACTGTGTTAGCAAACTGAACACTGAAGACAAACGTGTAACTCTGTGAGTTGCATTCACACATCGAAATGCAGTTTCTCAGAAGGCTTCTTTCGAGTTTTGATCTGAGGATATTTCCTTTTTCACCATAGCCCAGAATGAGCTCCCAAATATCTCTTTGAGACCACAAGATAAGAGAGTTAGCAAACTGTTAAAAGAAGGGAAGTGTGGAACTCTGTGTGATGAAGTCACATATCAGAAAGCAATCTCTCAGTAAGCTTCTCTCTAGATATTTTCTGAAGATATACCTTTCCCACCATGGGGCCCAATGGGCTCCCAAATCTCACTCTGCGGATTCCACGAAAAGAGGGTTAGCAAACTGTTTCCTGAGAACTAAGATGTAACTCTGTGGGAGGAATTCACAGATCACAAGGAAGTTTCTCAGAAAGCTTCTTTCACATTTTGAACTGCTGATATTTCCTTTATCAGCGTAGGCCTCAATGCGATCCAAAGAATTCCTTCTGAGGTTCCTCAAAAACAGTGATAATGCACTGCTGCATGAACCATCACTGAAACTCTGTGTGATGAATTCACACATCACCAAGAAGTTTCTAACAAAGCTTCTTTCTAGTTTTCATCTGAGGATACTTCCTTTGTCACCGTAAGCTTCATTGCGTTCAGAAGTATCCCATTGCAGATTTCCAGAAAACTGTGTTAGCAAACTGAACACTGAAGACAAACGTGTAACTCTGTGAGTTGCATTCACACATAGAAATGCAGTTTCTCAGAAGGCTTCTTTCGAGTTTTGATCTGTGGATATTTCCCTTTTTCACCACAGCACACAATGAGCTCCCAAACATCACTTTGCAGACCACAAGATAACAGAGTTAGCAAACTGTTTCAAGAAGGGAAGGGTGGAACTCTGTGTGATGAAGTCACACATCAGAAGAGCAATCTCTCAGTAAGCTTCTCTCTAGTTATTATCTGAAGATATATCCTTTTGCCCATGGGCCCCTATGGCTCCAAATCTCACTCTGCAGATTCCACGAAAAGAGTGTGAGCAAACTGTTTCCTGAGAACTAACGTAGTAACTCTGTGAGAGGAATTTCAAAGATCACAGAGAAGTTTCGTCCAGAAAGCTTCTTTCACGTTTGAACTGCTGATATTTCCTTTATCACAGTGTAGGCCTCAATGCGATCCAAAGAAGTCCTCCTCAGGTTCCTTCAAAAACAACTGATAGTGGACTGCTGCATGAAACATAAGTGTAGAGTCTGAGAGATGAATTCACACATCACCAAAAGTTCTAACAAAGCTTCTTTCTAGGTTTCATCTGAGGATACTTCCTTTGTCACCGTAGCTTCATTACGTTCAGAAGTATCCCTTGCAGATTTCCAGAAAACTGTGTTAGCAACTGAACACTGAAGACAAATCGGTGTAAAGGAAATATCCTCAGATCAAAACTCGAAAGAAGCCTTCTGAGAAACTGCATTTCGATGTGTGAATGCAACTCACAGAGTTACACGTTTGTCTTCAGTGTTCAGTTTGCTAACACAGTTGTCTGGAAATCTGCAATGGGATACTTTGTGTGATGAAGTCACACATCAGAATGCAGTCACTCAGTAAGCTTCTCTCTAGATATTTTCTGAAGATATACCTTTCCCACCATGGGCCCCTATGGGCTCCCAAATCTCACTCTGCGGATTCCACGAAAAGAGGGTTAGCAAACTGTTTCCTGAGAACTAAGATGTAACTCTGTGGGAGGAATTCACAGATCACAAGGAAGTTTCTCACAAAGCTTCTTTCACATTTTGAACTGCTGATATTTCCTTTATCAGCGTAGGCCTCAATGCGATCCAAAGAAGTCCTTCTGAGGTTCCTCAAAAACAGTGATAATGCACTGCTGCATGAACCATCACTGAAACTCTGTGAGATGAATTCACACATCACCAAGAAGTTTCTAACAAAGCTTCTTTCTAGTTTTCATCTGAGGATACTTCCTTTGTCACCGTAAGCTTCATTGCGTTCAGAAGTATCCCATTGCAGATTTCCAGAAAACTGTGTTAGCAAACTGAACACTGAAGACAAACGTGTAACTCTTTGAGTTGCATTCACACATAGAAATGCAGTTTCTCAGAAGGCTTCTTTCGAGTTTTGATCTGTGGATATTTCCCTTTTCACCATAGTACACAATGAGATCCCAAACATCACTTTGCAGACCACAAGATAACAGAGATAGCAAACTGTTTCAAGAAGGGAAGGGTGGAATTCTGTGTGATGAAGTCACACATTAGAAAGCAATCTCTCAGTAAGCTTCTCTCTAGTTAGTATCTGAAGATATATCCTTTTTCACCATGGGCCCCTATGGGCTCCCAAATCTCACTTTGCAGATTCCACGAAAAGAGTGTTAGCAATCTGCTTCCTGAGAACTAAGCTGTAACGCTGGGAGAGGAATTCAGAGATCACAAAGAAGATTCTCAGAAAGCTTCTTTCACGATTTGAACTGATGATATTTCCTTTATCACCGCAGGCCTCAATGCGAAATAAAGGAAGTCCTTCCTCAGGGTCCTCAAAAACACTGATAGCGGACTGCTGCATGAAACATAAGCGTAACTCTGAGAGATGAATTCACACATCACCAAGAAGTTTCTAACAAAGCTTCTTTCTAGTTTTCATCTGAGGATACTTCCTTGTCACCGTCAGCTTCGTTACGTTCAGAAGTATCCCATTGCAGATTTCCAGAAAACTGTGTTAGCAAACTATACACTGAAGAGAAACGTGTAACTCTGTGAGTTGCATTCACACATCGAAATGCAGTTTCTCAGAAGGCTTCTTTCGAGTTTTGATCTGAGGATATTTCCTTTTTCACCATAGCCCACAATGAGCTCCCAAATATCACTCTGCAGAATACAAGATAACAGAGTTAGCAAACTATTCCAAGAAGGGAAGTGTGGAACTCTGTGTGATGAAGTCACACATCAGAAAGCAATCTCTCAGTAAGCTTCTCTCTAGTTATTATCTGAAGATATATCCTTTTTCACCATGGGCCCCTATGGGCTCCCAAATCTCCCTTTGCAGATTCCACGAAAAGAGTGTTAGCAAACTGCTTCCTGAGAACTAAACTGTAACTCTGTGAGAGGAATTCACAGATCACAAGGAAGTTCTCTAGAAAGCTTCTTTCATGCTCTTGAACTGCTGATATTTCCTTTATCAGCGTAGGCATCAATGCGATCCAAAGAAGTCCTCTCAGGTTCCTAAAAAACACTGATAGTATACTGCTGCATGAAACATAAGTGTAACTCTGAGAGATGAATTCACACATCACCAAGAAGTTTCTAACAAAGCTTCTTTCTGGTTTTCATTCTGAGGATACTTCCTTTGTCATCGTAAGCTTTCATTATGTTCAGAAGTATCCCACTGCAGATTTCCAGAAAACTGTGTTAGCAAACGGAACACTGAAAACAAACGTGTAACTCTGTGAGTTGCATTCATACATCGAAATGCAGTTTCTCAGAAGGCTTCTATCGAGTTTTGATGTGAGGATATTTCCTTTTTCACCATAGCCCACAATGAGCTCCCAAATATCTCTTTGCAGAACACAAGATAACAGAGTTAGCAAACTGTTCCAAGAAGAGAAAGGTGGAACTCTGTGTGATGAATTCACACATCAGAAAGCAATCTCTCAGTAAGCTTCTCTCTAGTTATTATCTGAAGATATATCCTTTTCCACCATGGGCCCCAATGGGCTCCCAAATCTCACTTTGCAGATTCCACGAAAAGAGTGTTAGCAAACTGCTTCCTGAGAACTAAGCAGTAACTCTGGGAGAGGAATTCAGAGAGCAGAAAGAAGTTTCTCAGAAAGCTTCTTTCACGATTTGAACTGATGATATTTCCTTTATCACCGCAGGCCTCAATGCGATTCAAAGAAGTCCTCCTCAGGTTCCTCAAAACACTGATAGTGGACTGCTGCATGAAACATAAGTGTAACTCTGAGAGATGAATTCACACATCACCAAGAAGTTTCTAACAAAGCTTCTTTCTAGTTTTCATCTGAGGATACTTCCTTTGTCACCGTAAGCTTCATTACGTTCAGAAGTATCCCATTGCAGATTTCCAGAAAACTGTGTTAGCAAACTGAACACTG
Organism: Rhinopithecus roxellana; assembly: GCF_007565055.1. Taxonomy (NCBI): domain Eukaryota; kingdom Metazoa; phylum Chordata; class Mammalia; order Primates; family Cercopithecidae; genus Rhinopithecus; species Rhinopithecus roxellana. Next base: position 65,670,894 of record NC_044551.1, read on the forward strand.
AAGACAAACGTGTAACTCTGTGAGTTGCATTCACACATCGAAATGCAGTTTCTCAGAAGGCTTCTTTCCAGTTTTGATCTGAGGTTACTTCCTTTTTCACCATAGCCCACAATGAGCTCCCAAATATCACTTTGCAGAACACAAGATAACAGAGTTAGCAAACTGTTCCAAGAAAGGGAAGGTGGAACTCTGTGTGATGAAGTCACACATCAGAAAGCAATCTCTCAGTAAGCCTCTCTCTAGTTATTATCTGAAGATGTATCCTTTTTCACCATGGGCCCCTATGGGCTCTCAGATCTCACTTTGCAGATTTCACGAAAAGAGTGTTAGCAAACTGCTTCCTGAGAACTAAGTAGTAACTCTGGGAGAGGAATTCAGAGAGCAGAAAGAAGTTTCTCAGAAAGCTTCTCTCACGATTTGAACTGATGATATTTCCTTTATCACCACATGCCTCAATGCGATTCAAAGAAGTCCTCTTCAGGTTCCTCAAAAACACTGATAGTGGACTGCTGCATGAACCATAAGTGTAACTCTGAGAGGTGAATTCACACATCACCAGGAAGTTTCTAACAAAGCTTCTTCTAATTTTCATCTGAGGATACTTCCTTTGTCACCGTAAGCTTCATTACGATCAGAGCTATCCCATTGCAGATTTACAGAAAACTGTGTTAGCAAACTTAACACTGAAGACAAACGTGTAACTCTGTGGTTGCATGCACACATAGAAATGCAGTTTCTCAGAAGGCTTCTTTCCAGTTTTGATCTGAGGTTATTTCCTTTTTCACCATAGCCCACAATGAGCTCCCAAATATCACTTTGCAGAACACAGAATAACAGAGTTAGCAAACTGTTCCAAGAAGAGAAAGGTGGAACTCTGTGTGATGAAGTCCCATATGAGAAAGCAATCTCTCAGTAAGCTTCTCTCTAGTTATTATGTGAAGATATATCCTTTTTCACCATGATCCCCTATGGGCTTCCAAATCTCACTTTGCAGAACCACGAAAACAGTGTTAGCAAACTGCTTCCTGAGAACTAAGCAGTAACACTGGGAGAGGAATTCAGAGAGCAGAAAGAAGTTTCTCAGAAAGCTTCTTTCACGATTTGAACTGATGATATTTCCTTTATCACCGCATGCCTCAATGCGATTAGATGAAGTCCTCCTCAGGTTCCTCAAAAACACTGATAGTGGACTGCTGCATGAAACATAAGTGTAATTCTGAGCGATGAATTCACACATCACCAAGAAGTTTCTAACAAAGCTTCTTTCTAGTTTTCATCTGAGGATACTTCCTTTGTCACCGTAAGCTTCATTACGTTCAGAAGTATCCCACTGCAGATTTCCAGAAAACTGTGTTAGCAAAATGAACACTGAAGACAAACGTATAACTCTGTGAGTTGCATTCACACATCGAAATGCAGTTTCTCACAAGGCTTCTTTCCAGTTTTGATCTGAGGTTATTTCCTTTTCCACCATAGCCCACAATGAGCTCCCAAATATCACTCTGCAGAACACAAGATAACAGAGTTAGCAATCTGTTCCAAGAAGGGAATGGTGGAACTCTGTGTCATGAATTCACACATCAGAAAGCAATCTTTCAGTAAGTTTCTCTGTAGTTATTATCTGAAGATATATCCTTTTTCACCATGGGCCCCTACGGGCTCCCAAATCTCAATTTGCAGATTCGACGAAAAGTGTGTTAGCAAACTGCTTCCTGAGAACAAAGCAGTAACACTGGGAGAGGAATTCAGAGCGCAGAAAGAAGTTTCTCAGATAGCTTCTTTCACGATTTGAACTGATGTTATTTCCTTTATCACCGCATGCCTCAATGCGATTCAAAGAAGTCCTCCTCAGGTTCCTCAAACACACTGATATTGGACTGCTGCATGAACCATAAGTGTAACTCTGAGAGATGAATTCACACATCACCAAGAAGTTTCTAACAAAGCTTCTTTCTAGTTTTCATCTGAGGATACTTCCTTTGTCACCGTAAGCTTCATTACGTTCAGAAGTATCCCATTGCAGATTTCCAGAAAACTGTGTTAGCAAACTGAACACTGAAGACAAACGTGTAACTCTGTGAGTTGCATTCACACATCGAAATGCAGTTTCTCAGAAGGCTTCTTTCCAGTTTTGATGTGAGGTTATTTCCTTTTTCACCATAGAGCACAATGAGCTCCCAAATATCACTCTGCAGAACACAAGATAACAGAGTTAGCAAACTGTTCCAAGAAGGGAAGGGTGGAACTCTGTGTGATGAAGTCACACATCAGAAAGCAATCTCTCAGTAAGATTCTCTCTAGTTATTATCTGAAGATATATCCTTTTTCACCATGGGCCCCTATGGGCTCCCAAATCTCACTTTGCAGATTCCACGAAAAGAGTGTTAGCAAACTGCTTCCTGAGAACTAAGCAGTAACTCTGGGAGAGGAATTCAGAGAGCAGAAAGAAGTTTCTCAGAAAGCTTCTTTCACGATTTGAACTGATGATATTTCCTTTATCACCGCATGCCTCAATGCGATTAGATGAAGTCCTCCTCAGGTTCCTCAAAAACACTGATAGTGGACTGCTGCATGAAACATAAGTGTAACTCTGAGAGATGAATTCACACATCACCAAGAAGTTTCTAACAAAGCTTCTTTCTAGTTTTCATCTGAGGATACTTCCTTTGTCACCGTAAGCTTCATTACGTTCAGAAGTATCCCATTGCAGATTTCCAGAAAACTGTGTTAGCAAACTGAACACTGAAGACAAACGTGTAACTCTGTGAGTTGCATTCACACATCGAAATGCAGTTTCTCAGAAGGCTTCTTTCCAGTTTTGATCTGAGGTTATTTCCTTTTTCACCATAGCCCACAATGAGCTCCCAAATATCACTTTGCAGAACACAAGATAACAGAGTTAGCAAACTGTTCCAAGAAGGGAAGGGTGGAACTCTGTGTGATGAAGTCACACATCAGAAAGCAATCTCTCAGTAAGATTCTCTATAGTTATTATCTGAAGATATATCCTTTTTCACCATGGGCCCCTATGGGCTCCCAAATCTCACTTTGCAGATTCCACGAAAAGAGTGTTAGCAAACTGCTTCCTGAGAACTAAGCAGTAACTCTGGGAGAGGAATTCAGAGAGCAGAAAGAAGTTTCTCAGAAAGCTTCTTTCACGATTTGAACTGATGATATTTCCTTTATCACCGCATGCCTCAATGCGATTAGCAGAAGTCCTCCTCAGGTTCCTCAAAAACACTGATAGTGGACTGCTGCATGAAACATAAGTGTAATTCTGAGCGATGAATTCACACATCACCAAGAAGTTTCTAACAAAGCTTCTTTCTGGTTTTCATCTGAGGATACTTCCTTTGTCACCGTAAGCTTCATTACGTTCAGAAGTATCCCATTGCAGATTTCCAGAAAACTGTGTTAGCAAACTGAACACTGAAGACAAACGTGTAACTCTGTGAGTTGCATTCACACATCGAAATGCAGTTTCTCAGAAGGCTTCTTTCCAGTTTTGATCTGAGGTTATTTCCTTTTTCACCATAGCCCACAATGAGCTCCCAATATCACTTTGCAGAACACAAGATAACAGAGTTAGCAAACTGTTCCAAGAAGGGAAGGTGGAACTCTGTGTGATGAAGTCACACATCAGAAAGCAATCTCTCAGTAAGCTTCTCTCTAGTTATTATCTGAAGATATATCCTTTTTCACCATGGGCCCCTATGGGCTCCCAAATCTCACTTTGCAGATTCCACGAAAAGAGTGTTAGCAAACTGCTTCCTGAGAACTAAGCAGTAACTCTGGGAGAGGAATTCAGAGAGCAGAAAGAAGTTTCTCAGAAAGCTTCTTTCACGATTTGAACTGATGATATTTCCTTTATCACCGCAGGCCTCAATGCGATTCAAAGAAGTCCTCCTCAGGTTCCTCAAAAACACTGATAGTGGACTGCTGCATGAAACATAAGTGTAACTCTGAGAGATGAATTCACACATCACCAAGAAGTTTCTAACAAAGCTTCTTTCTAGTTTTCATCTGAGGATACTTCCTTTGTCACCGTAAGCTTCATTACGTTCAGAAGTATCCCATTGCAGATTTCCAGAAAACTGTGTTAGCAAACTGAACACTGAAGACAAACGTGTAACTCTGTGAGTTGCATTCACACATCGAAATGCAGTTTCTCAGAAGGCTTCTTTCCAGTTTTGATCTGAGGTTATTTCCTTTTTCACCATAGCCCACAATGAGCTCCCAAATATCACTTTGCAGAACACAAGATAACAGAGTTAGCAAACTGTTCCAAGAAGGGAAGGTGGAACTCTGTGTGATGAAGTCACACATCAGAAAGCAATCTCTCAGTAAGCTTCTCTCTAGTTATTATCTGAAGATATATCCTTTTTCACCATGGGCCCCTATGGGCTCCCAAATCTCACTTTGCAGATTCCACGAAAAGAGTGTTAGCAAACTGCTTCCTGAGAACTAAGCAGTAACTCTGGGAGAGGAATTCAGAGAGCAGAAAGAAGTTTCTCAGAAAGCTTCTTTCACGATTTGAACTGATGATATTTCCTTTATCACCGCAGGCCTCAATGCGATTCAAAGAAGTCCTCCTCAGGTTCCTCAAAAACACTGATAGTGGACTGCTGCATGAAACATAAGTGTAACTCTGAGAGATGAATTCACACATCACCAAGAAGTTTCTAACAAAGCTTCTTTCTAGTTTTCATCTGAGGATACTTCCTTTGTCACCGTAAGCTTCATTACGTTCAGAAGTATCCCATTGCAGATTTCCAGAAAACTGTGTTAGCAAACTGAACACTGAAGACAAACGTGTAACTCTGTGAGTTGCATTCACACATCGAAATGCAGTTTTTCAGGAGGCTTCTTTCAAGTTTTGATCTGAGGTTATTTCCTTTTTCACCATAGCCCACAATGAGCTCCCAAATATCACTCTGCAGAACACAAGATAACAGAGTTAGCAAACTGTTCCAAGAAGGGAAGGGTGGAACTCTGTGTGATGAAGTCACACATCAGAAAGCAATCTCTCAGTAAGATTCTCTCTAGTTATTATCTGAAGATATATCCTTTTTCACCATGGGCCCCTGTGGGCTCCCAAATCTCACTTTGCAGATTCCACGAAAAGAGTGTTAGCAAACTGCTTCCTGAGAACTAAGCAGTAACTCTGGGAGAGGAATTCAGAGAGCAGAAAGAAGTTTCTCAGAAAGCTTCTTTCACGATTTGAACTGATGATATTTCCTTTATCACCGCATGCCTCAATGCGATTAGCAGAAGTCCTCCTCAGGTTCCTCAAAAACACTGATAGTGGACTGCTGCATGAAACATAAGTGTAATTCTGAGCGATGAATTCACACATCACCAAGAAGTTTCTAACAAAGCTTCTTTCTAGTTTTCATCTGAGGATACTTCCTTTGTCACCGTAAGCTTCATTACGTTCAGAAGTATCCCATTGCAGATTTCCAGAAAACTGTGTTAGCAAACTGAACACTGAAGACAAACGTGTAACTCCTGTGAGTTGCATTCACACATCGAAATGCAGTTTTTCAGAAGGCTTCTTTCCAGTTTTGATCTGAGGTTATTTCCTTTTTCAACATATCCCACAATGATCTCCCAAATATCACTTTGCAGAACACAAGATAACAGAGTTAGCAAACTGTTCCAAGAAGGGAAGGGTGGAACTCTGTGTGATGAAGTCACACATCAGAAGCAATCTCTAGTAAACTTTTCTCTAGTTCTTATCTGACGGTCTATCCTTTTCACCATGCGGCCCCTATGGGCTCCCAAATCTCCTATGCAGATTCCAGGAAAAGGATGTGCAAACTGTTTCCTGTGAAACTAAGCTGTAACTCTGCTGACAGAATTCACAGATCACAAGGG
>NC_044551.1:65676870-65689992 GCF_007565055.1 Rhinopithecus roxellana
CTGAGAGTTGAATTAAACACATCACTAAGAAGTTTCTCAAGTTCTTATCCTACTGTTTTCCATCTGAGGATACTTCTCCGTTGTCACTAAGCTATCATTACGTTACGAAACATATCCGCTGCCAGAATATCCCAAAACATGTGTTAGCAACTGAACAAACACTGAAACAACGTGTCACAACTCCTGTGCAGTTTGCAACAGACAACTAAATAAGAGCTCGAAATACAAGTTTCTCAGAAGGTCATACTTATTCCAATTTTGATCTGAGTAATTTCCGGTTTTTTACCAATAGCCCCACAATTAGCTCCCAATATCACTTTGCAGAACACAAGATACCAGAGAAATGAGACCTGATCCAGAAGGGTGAAGGATGGAACTCTGTGGTTGATGAGTCAAATGAAGTCACACATCAGAAAGCAATCTCTCAGTAAGCTTCTCTCTAGTTATTATCTGAAGATATATCCTTTTTCACCATGGGCCCCTATGGGCTCCCAAATCTCACTTTGCAGATTTCACGAAAAGACTGTTAGCAATCTGCTTCCTGAGAACTAAGCTGTAATTCTGGGAGAGGAATTCAGAGATCAGAAAGAAGTTTCTCAGAAAGCTTCTTTCACAATTTGAACTGATGAAATTTCCTTTATCACCGCAGGCCTCAATGCGATTCAAAGAAGTCCTCCTCAGGTTCCTAAAAAACACTGAGAGTAGACTGCTGCATGAAACATAAGTGTAACTCTGAGAGATGAATTCACACATCACCAAGAAGTTTCTAACAAAGCTTCTTTCTACTTTTCATCTGAGGATAATTTCTTTGTCACCGTAAGCTTCATTACGTTCAGAAGTATCCCATTGCAGATTTCCAGAAAACTGTGTTAGCAAACTGAACACTGAAGACAGACGTGTAACTCTGTGAGTTGCATTCACACATCGAAATGCAGTTTCTCAGAAGGCTTCTTTCCAGTTTTGATCTGAGGTTATTTCCTTTTTCAAAATAGCCCACAATTAGCTCCCAAATATCACTTTGCAGAACGCAAGATAACAGAGTTAGCAAACTGTTCCAAGAAGGGAAGGGTGGAACTCTGTGTGATGAAGTCACACATCAGAAAGCAATCTCTCAGTAAGCTTCTCTCTAGTTATTATCTGAAGATATAACCTTTTTCACCATGGGCCCCTATGTTCTCCCAAATCTCACTTTGCAGATTCCACAAAAACAGTGTTAGCAAACTGCTTCCTGAGAGCTAAGCTGTAAGTCTGGGAGAGGAATTCAGAGATCAGAAACAAGTTTCTCAGAAAGCTTCTTTCACGAATTGAACTGATGAATATTTCCTTTATCACCGCAGGCCTCATTGCGATTCAAAGAAGTCCTCCTCAGTCCTAAAAAACACTGAAAGTGGGACCGCTGCATGAAACGTAAGTGTAACTCTGAGAGATGAATTCACACACCACCAAGAAGTTTCTAACAAAGCTTCTTTTCTAGTTTTCCTCTGAGGATCCACCCTTAGCACCATAAGCTTCATTACGTTCAGAAGTATCCCATTGCAGATTTCCAGAAAACTGTGTTAGCAAACTGAACACTGAAGACAAACGTGTAACTCTGTGAGTTTGCAATTCCACACATCGAAATGCAGTTTTCTCCGAAGTCTTCTGTTGAGTGTTGATCCCGATGTTATATTTCTGTTTTCACCATAGCCCACAAGGAGCTCCAAATATCACTATGCAGAACACAAGAGTACAGAGTAGCAAACTGTTCCAAGAAGGGAATGGAGGGAACTCTGTGTGAATGAAGTCACACCTCAGAAAGCAATATGTCAGTAAGGCTTCTCTCTAGTTGTTATCTGAAAATATATACTTATTCACCATGGGTGCCCTATGGGCTCCCAAATCTCACTTTGCAGATTCCACGTAAAAGAGTGTTAGCAAAACTGCTGTTCCTGAGAACTAAGCAGTAACTCTCGGGAGAGGGAATTCAGAGCGCAGAAAGAGTTTCTCAGAAAGCTTCTTTCACGGTTTGAACTGATGAATATTGCCTTTATTCACCGCTAGGCCCTCAATGCGATTCAAAGAAGTACTCCTCAGGTCCTAAAAAACACTGAAAGTGGACTGCTGCTTGAAATATAAGTGAACTCTGAGAGATGAATTCACACATCACCAAGAAGTTCTAACAAAGCTTCTTCTAGTGTTGATCATGAGAGGATCCAGCCGTTATCACCGTAAGCTTCATTACGTTCAGAAGTATCCCATTGCCAGATTTCCAGAAAAACTGTGGGAGCAAACTGAACACTGAAAGACAAACGTGTAACTCATGCTGAAGTTGCATGGCACACATCGATATGCCAAAAGTTTCTCAGAAGGCTTCTTTGGAGTTTTGATCCGAGGTTAATTGTCTTTTTCACCAGAACCCACAAGGAGCCTCCCAAATATCACTATGACAGAACACAGAGGTAACAGAGTTAGCATACGGTTCCAAGAAGGGAAATGGGATGAATTCTGATTTGGATGAAGTCACACATCAGAAAGCAATCTGTCAGTAAGCTTCTCTTCTAGTTGTTAATCTGAAAATATATCCTTTTTCACCATGGGTCCCTATGGGCTCCCAAATCTCAATTTGCAGATTCCACCAGCAAAGACTGGTAGCAATCTGCTTCCTGAGAACTAAGCTGTAATTCTGGTAGAGGAATTCAAGAGATCAGAAAGAAGTTTCTCAGAAAGCTTCGTTCACAATTGAACTGATGATATTCCCTTTATCACCGCAGGCCTCAATGCGATTCAAAGAAAGTCCTCCTCAGGTCCCTAAAAAACACTTAGAGTGGACTGCTGCACTGAAACATAAGTGTAACTCTGAGAGATGAATTCACACATCACCAAGAAGTTTCTAACAAAGCTTCTTTCTAGTTTCATCTGAGGATACTTCCTTTGTCACCGTAAGCTTCATTACGTTCAGAAGTATCCCATTGCAGATTTCCAGAAAACTGTGTTAGCAAACTGAACACTGAAGACAAACGTGTAACTCTGTGAGTTGCATGCACACATCGAAATGCAGTTTCTCAGAAGGCTTCTTTCCAGTTTGATCTGAGGTTATTTCCTTTTTCACCATAGCCCACAATGAGCTCCCAAATATCACTTTGCAGAACACAAGATAACAGACTTAGCAAACTGTTCCAAGAAGGGAAGGGTGGAACTCTGTGTGTTGAGTCACACATCAGAAAGCAATCTCTCAGTAGCTTCTCTCTAGTTATTATCTGAAGATATATCCTTTTTCATCATGGGCCCCTATGGGCTCCCAAATCTCACTTTTCAGATTCCACGAAAAGAGTGTTAGCAAACTGCTTCCTGAGAACTAAGCAGTAACTCTGGGAGAGGAATTCAGAGATCAGAAAGAAGTGTCTCAGAAAGCTTCTTTCACGATTTGAACTGGTGATATTTCTTTATCACCGCAGGCTTCAAAGCGATTCAAAGAAGTCCTCCTCAGATTCCTAAAAAAACTGAGAGTGGACTGCTGCATGAAACGTAAGTGTAACTCTGAGAGATGAATTCACACATCACCAAGAAGTTTCTAACAAAGCTTCTTTCTAGTTTTCATCTGAGGATACTTCCTTTGTCACCGTAAGGTTCATTACGTTCAGAAGTATCCCATTGCAGATTTCCAGAAACTGTGTTAGCAAACTGAACACTGAAGACAAACGTGTAACTCTGTGAGTTGCATGCACACATCGAAATGCAGTTTCTCAGAAGTTTTCTTTCCAGTTTTCATCTGAGGTTACTTCCTTTTTCACCATAGCCCACAATGAGCTCCCAAATATCACTTTGCAGAACGCAAGATAACAGAGTTAGCAAACTGTTCCAGGAAGGGAAGGGTGGAACTCTGTGTGATGAAGTCACACATCAGAAAGCAATCTCACAGTAAGCTTCTCTCTAGTTATTATCTAAAGATATAACCTTTTTCACCATGGGCCCCTATGGGCTCACAAATCTCACTTTGCAGATTCCACAAAAACAGTGTTAGCAAAACTGCTTCCTGAGAACTAAGGTGTAACTCTGGGAGAGGAATTCAGAGATCACAAAGAAGTTTCTCAGAAAGCTCTTTCACGATTTCAACTGATGATATTTCCTTTATCACCGCAGGTCTCAATGCGATTCAAAGAAGTCCTCCTCAGGTCCTAAAAAACACTGAAAGTGGACTGCTGCATGAAACATAAGCGTAACTCTGAGAGATGAATTCACACACCACCAAGAAGTTTCTAACAAATCTTCTTTCTAGTTTTCCTCTGAGGATCCATCCTTTATCACCGTAAGCTTCATTACGTTCAGAAGTATCCCATTGCAGATTTCCAGAAAACTGTGTTAGCAAACTGAACACTGAAGACAAACGTGTAACTCTGTGAGTTGCATTCACACATCGAAATGCAGTTTCTCAGAAGGCTTCTTTTGAGTTTTGATCCGATGTTATATTCTTTTTCACCTTAGCCCACAAGGAGCTCCCAACATCACTAGGCAGAACACAAGATAACAGAGTTAGCAAACTGTTCCAAGAAGGGAAGGGGGGAACTCTGTTTGATGAAGTCACACATCAGAAAGCAATCTCTCAGTAAGCTTCTCTCTAGTTATTTTCTGAAGATATATCCTTTTTCACCATGGGCCCCTATGGGCTCACAAATCTCACTTTGCAGATTCCAAGAAAAGAGTGTTAGCAAACTGCTTCCTGAGAACTAAGCAGTAACTCTGGGAGAGGAATTCAGAGAGCAGAAAGAAGTTTCTCAGAAAGCTTCTTTCACGATTTGAACTGATGATATTTCCTTTATCACCGCAGGCCTCAATGCGATTCAAAGAAGTCCTCCTCAGGTTCCTAAAAAAACACTGAGAGTGGACTGCTGCATGAAACATAAGTGTACTCTGAGAGATGAATTCACACATCACCAAGAAGTTTCTAACAAAGCTTCTTTCTAGTTTTCATCTGAGGATACTTCCTTTGTCACCGTAAGCTTCATTACGTTCAGAAGTATCCCATTGCAGATTTCCAGAAAACTGTGTTAGCAAACTGAACACTGAAGACAAACGTGTAACTCTGTGAGTTGCATGCACACATCGAAATGCAGTTTTCTCAGAAGGCTTCTTTGCAGTTTTGATCCGAGTTTATTTCCTTTTCACCATAGCCCACAATGAGCTCCCAAATATCACTATGCAGAACACAAGATAACAGAGTTAGCAAACTGTTCCAAGAAAGGGATGGGTGGAACTCTGTGTGATGAAGTCACACATTCAGAAAGCAATCTCTCAGTAAGCTTCTCTCTAGTTATTATCTGAAGATATATCCTTTTCACATGGGCCCCTATGGGCTCCCAAATCTCACTTTGCAGATTCCACGAAAAGAGTGTTAGCAAACTGCTTCCAGAGAACTAAGCAGTAACTCTGGAGAGGAATTCAGAGAGCAGAAAGAAGTTTCTCAGAAAGCTTCTTTCACGATTTTGAACTGATGATATTCCTTTATCACCGCAGGCCTCAATGCGAATTCGAAGAAGTACTCCTCAGGTTCCTTAAAAAACACTGATAGTGGATGCTGCATGAAATATAAGTGTAACTCTGAAAGATGAATTCACACATCACCAAGAAGTTTCTAACAAAGCTTTCTTTCTAAGTTTCATCTGAGGATACTTCCTTTGTCACCGTAAGCTTCATTACGTTCAGAAAGTATCCCATTGCAGATTTCCAGAAAACTGTGTTAGCAAACTGAACACTGAAGACAAACGTGAACTCTGTGAGTTGCATGCACACATCGAAATGCAGTTCTCAGAAGGCTTCTTTTCAGGTTTGATCTGAGGTTATTTCCTTTTTCACCATAGCCCACAATGAGCTCCCAAATATCACTTTGCAGAACACAAGATAAACAGAGCTTAGCAAACTGTTCCAAGAAGGGAACGGGTGGAATTCTGTGTGATGAAGTCACACATCAGAAAGCAATCTCTCAAGTAAGCTTCTCTCTAGTTATTATCTGAAAGATATATCCTTTTCATTCCATGGGCCCCCTATGGGCTCCCAAATCTCACTTTGCAGATTCCACGAAAAGGACTGTTAGCAAATCTGCTTCCTGAGAACTAAGCTGTACTTCTGGGAGAGGAATTCAGAGAGCAGAAAGAAGTTTCTCAGAAGCTTCTTTCCACTAATTTGAACTGATGATATTTCCTTTATCACCGCAGGCCTCAATGCGATTCAAAGAAGTCCTCCTCATGTCCTAAAAAACAGTGAGAGTGGACTGCTGCATGAAACATAAGTGTAACTCTGAGAGATGAATTCACAAATCACCAAGAAGTTTCTAACAAAGCTTCTTTCTAGTTTCATCTGAGGATAATTCCTTTTCACCGTAGCTTCATTACGTTCAGAAGTATCCCATTGCAAGATTTCCAGAAAACTGTGTTAGCAAACTGAACACTGAAGACAAACGTGTAACTCTGTGAGTTGCATGCACACATCGAAATTGCAGTTCTCAGAAGGCTTCTTTCCAGTTTTGATCTGAGGTTATTTCCTTTTTCACCATTAGCCCACAATGAGCTCCCAAATATCACTTTGACAGAACGCAAGATAAACCAGAGGTTAGCAAACTGTTCCAGAAGGGAAGGGGGGACTCTGTGTGATGAAGTCACACATCAGAAGCAATCTCTCAGTAAGCTTCTCTCTAGTTATTATCTGAAGATATATCCTTTTTCACCATGGGCCCCTATGGGCTCCCAAATCTCACTTGCAGATTCCACGAAAAGAGGTTAGCAAACTGCTTCCTGAGAACTAAGCAGTAACTCTGGGAGAGGAAATTCAGAGAGCAGAAAGAAGTTTCTCAGAAAGCTTCTTTCACGATTTGAACTGTGATATTTCCTTTATCACCGCAGGCTTCAATGCGATTCAAAGAAGTCCTCCTCAGATCCTAAAAAACACTGAGAGTGGACTGCTGCATGAAACATAAGGTGTAACTCTGAGAGATGAATTCACACATCACCAAGAAGTTTCTAACAAGCTTCTTTCTAGTTTTCATCTGAGGATACTTCCTTTTTCACCGTAAGCTTCATTACGTTCAGAAGTATCCCATTGCAGATTTCCAGAAAACTGTGTTAGCAAACTGAACACTGAAGACCAACGTGTAACTCTGTGAGTTGCATGCACACATCGAAATGCAGTTTCTCAGAAGTGCTTCTTTCCAGTTTTGCATCTGAGGTTATTGCCTTTTTCACATAGCCCACATGAGCTCCCAACTATCACTTTGCAGAACACAAGATAACAGAGTTAGCAAACTGTTCCAAGAAGGGAAGGGTGGAACTCTGTGTGATGAAGTCACACTCAGAAGCAATCTTCAGTAGCTTCTCTCTAGTTTATTATCTGAAGATATATCCTTTTCAACCATGGGGCCACTATGGGCTCCCAAATCTCACTTTGCAGATCCACGAAAAGCAGTGGTAGCAAACTGCTTCCTGAGAACTAAGCGGGTAGTAACTCTGGGGAGGAATTCAGAGAGCAGAAAGAAGTTTCTCAGAAAGCTTCTTCACGATTTGAACTGATGATATTTCCTTACACCGAAGGCCTCAATCAATCGAAGAAGTACTCCTCAGGTTCCTTAAACACATGATAGTGGACTGCTGCATGAAACATAAGTGGTAACTCTGAGAGATGAATTCACACATCACCAGAAGTCTTAAACAAGCTTCTTTTCTAGTTTCATCGAGGAGGATACTTCCCTTTGTCACCGTACAGCTTCATTACGTTCAGAAGTATCCCATTGCAGATTTCCAGAAAACTGTGTTAGCAAACTGAACACTGAAGACAAACGTGTAACTCTGTGAGTTGCATTCACACATCGAAATGCAGTTTCTCAGAAGGCTTCTTTGAGTTTTGATCGATGTTATTCCTTTTTCACCATAGCCCACAATGAGCTCCCAATATCACTTTGCAGAACACAAGATAACAGAGTTAGCAAACTGTTCCAAGAAGGGAAGGGTGGAACTCTGTGTGATGAAGTCACACATCAGAAAGCAATCTCTCAGTAAGCTTCTCTCTAGTTATTATCTGAAGATATATCCTTTTTCACCATGGGCCCCTATGGGCTACCAAATCTCACTTTGCAGATTCCACGAAAAGAGTGTTAGCAAACTGCTTCCTGAGAACTAAGCAGTAACTCTGGGAGAGGAATTCAGAGAGAGAAAGAAGTTTCTCAGAAAGCTTCTTTCACGATTTGAACTGATGATATTTCCTTTATCACGCAGGCCTCAATGCGATTCAAAGAATTCCTCCTCAGGTTCCCTAAAAACACTTGATAGTGGGACCTAGCTGCATGAAACATAAGTGTAACTCTGAGAGATGAATTCACCATCACCAAGAAGGTTCTAACAAAGCTTCCTTCTAGTTTTCATCTGAGGATACTTCCTTTGTCACCGTAAGCTTCATTACGTTCAGAAGTATCCCATTGCAGATTTCCAGAAAACTGTGTTAGCAACTGAACACTGAAAGACAAACGTGTAACTCTGTGAGTGGCATGCAAACATCGAAATGCATAGTTTCTCAGAAGGCTTTCTTTCCAGTTTTTGATCTGAGGTATTTTCCTTTTTCACCATAGCCCACAATGAGCTCCCAAATATCACTTTTGCAGAACACAAGATAACAGAGTTAGGCAAACTGTTCCAAGAAGGGAAAGGGTGGAACTCTGTGTGATGAAGTCACACATCAGAAAGCAATCTCTCAGTAAGCTTCTCTCTTAGTTATTATCTGAAGGATATATCCTTTTTCACCCTGGGCCGCTATGGGCTCCCACATCTCACTTTGCAGATTAAACGAAAAGAGTGTTAGCAAACTGCTTCCTGAGAACTAAGCAGTAACACTGGGAGAGGAATTCAGAGAGCAGAAGGAAGATTCTCAGAAAGCTTCTTTCACGATTTGAACTGATGATATTTTCTTTATCACGGCAGGCCTCAATGCGATTCGAAGAAGTACTTCTCAGGTTCCTTAAAAAAACTGATAGTGCACTGCTGCATGAAACATAAGTGTCACTCTGAGAGATGAATTCACAGATCACCAAGAAGTTTCTAACAAAGCTTCTTTCTAGTTTTCATCTGAGGATACTTCCTTTGTCACCGTAAGCTTCATTACGTTCAGAAGTATCCCATTGCAGATTTCCAGAAAACTGTGTTAGCAAACTGAACACTGAAGACAAACGTGTAACACTGTGAGTTGCATTCACACATCGAAATGCAGTTTCTCAGAAGGCTTCTTTTGAGTTTTGATCCGAGATTATTTCCTTTTTCACCATAGCCCACAATGAGCTCCCAAATATCACTTTGCAGAACACAAAATAACAGAGTTAGCAAACTGTTCCAAGAAGGGAAGGGGGGAAATCTGTGTGATGAAGTCACACATCAGAAAGCAATCTCTCAGTAAGCTTCTCTCTAGTTATTATCTGAAGATATATCCTTTTTCACCATCGGCCCCTATGGGCTCCCAAATCTCACTTTGCAGATTCCACCAAAAGAGTGTTAGCAAACTGCTTCCTGAGAACTAAGCAGTAACTCTGGGAGAGGAATTCAGAGAGCAGAAAGAAGTTTCTCAGAAAGCTTCTTTCACGATTTGAACTGGTGATATTTTCTTTATCACCGCAGGCTTCAATGCGATTCAAAGAAGTCCTCCTCAGATTCCTAAAAAACACTGAGAGTGGACTGCTGCATGAAACATAAGTGTAACTCTGAGAGATGAATTCACACATCACCAAGAAGTTTCTAACAAAGCTTCTTTCTTCTAGTTTTTCAACTGAGGATACTTCCTTTGTTTCACCGACCGTACGCTTCATTCATCAGAATTATCCCAATTGCAGATTTCCAAAAACTGTGTTAGCACACTGAACACTTACGACAAACGGTACTCTGTGAGTTGCATCCCTAGAATTCCATTTTTCTCATACTTTCTTTCCAGTTTTCATCTGATTCGCTTTCTGCTTATCTCCTTTGTCTTTTTTTGCACCTTCACACCATCTCTGCCCACATGACGTCTTCCAAGTCCTCCTACTCTTTTTGCAAGAACAGAAGATAACAGCCATGTCAGCAACACTTCCCTGCCTTTGTTTCCTTATTCTCCCGCTGGGTCGTCCAGCCGTCCTACGGCTCATATTCCGCTGTTGATAGCCCGTCTTGGGAGTCGGTCTGCGCACTGGGCGAGCCCCCTCCTCCCTGTTTCTGGCCTTGGCCATGTGCTCAATTGCTACAACCTGTGTGTGGTTGCACATAGACGGCTCATTAGGAGGAGCAAAGACCCGGCGCTTATGGGGGGGGGGGAGGGAAGGTGCGCCCCATCCTAGTCATCCCCTCTTGTTCCCCCTCTCGCTCCTGAGTTTCGTCTTTTTTATGCTGGCATTCACTTCTCGTCCGCGCGGTATGTTCTTCCTCCTCTGTCCTCTGGCCTTCTGTCGTCCTCTCTCCTTATCGCCACTGGTCTTCTTATGGGTCTCTCTACCGCTGTCCTCGCCTTCGCTTTCTCGTGCCAACAGCTCGCAGTAACTCGGCCGGCTCTTCGTTGCCGGTGGTCCCCTGCCTTCACGTCGCTTTTTTCGTCTCTTCCTATCTTTTCCTCTACGTGTTCTCAGCGGCTCTTTGCGTTGGGGGCCCTCCTCTCCGCCGGGGTCCGGGCTGTCCGGCCGGACAGCCGTCGCCACACATAGAGAGGGCACTGCGGGCCTCCCCCGCGAACACTCGAGGTACGTGCGTAGGGGGTGCCTATGGCATCCGGCGAGTGTGCGGGTCCCCTGCCGCCGCATGGTGGCACATAGATCGGCCGCCCGGACGGCAGCACTGACCCCGCCGCGGGGGGGCCGGGCCCGCTGCCGCAGCGGACGACCATGGACGGGCGAGCTGTGGCTACCACCCGCACGGGGCATGCGGGCCGGCGTCGAGCGGCGCTATGGCACAGGCCCTACTCGCGGCTCGCGGCGCCAATTTAAGAGGGGGGGCAGGAACGTCAGAGGACACGTTGTCTTCAGTGTTTCAGTTTGCTACACAGTTTTCGGGAATCTGCAAGGGGATATTCTGAACGTAATGAAGCGTACGTGAAAAGGAGTATCCAGACGATGAAATAGAAAGAAGCTTTGTTAGAAACTTCTGGTGATGTGTGAATTCATCCTCCGAGTTACACTTATGTTTCATGCAGCAGTCCACTATCAGTGTTTTTAGAGGAACCTGAGGAGACTTCTTGAATCGCATTGAGGCCTGCGGTGTAAAGAAATATCATCAGTTCAAATCGTGAAAGAAGCTTTCTGAGAAACCTTTCTGCTCTCTGAATTCCGCTCCCAGAGTTACTGCTTAGTTCTCAGAAGCAGTTTGCTACACTCTTTTCGGGGAATCTGCAAAGTGAATTTGGGAGCCCATAGGCCCATGGTGAAAAAGTATATACTTCAGTAATAACTAGAAGAAGCTTACTGAAGATTGCTTTCTATGTGTGACTCATCACACAGAGTTCCCCCTTCCCTTCTTCACATTTGTAACCTTTTCTCTTGTTATCTTTTCAATTTTTTGTGCTTTGGGCTGATGGTGAAAAAGGAAATAACCTCAATCAAAACTGGAAAGACTTCTGAGAACTGAATTTCGATGTGTCATGCACCTCACCAGAGTTACACGTTTGTCTTCAGTGTTCAGTTTGCTAACACAGTTTTCTGGAAATCTGCAATGGGATACTTCTGAACGTAATGAAGCTTACGGTGACAAAGGAAGTATCCTCAGATGAAAATAGAAAGAAGCTTTGTTAGAAACTTCTGGTGATGTGTGAATTCATCTCTCAGAGTTACACTTATGTTCATGCAGCAGTCCCTTCGTGTTTTTTTAGGAAGAGGAGACTTCTTGAATCGCATTGAGCCTCGGTGATAAAGGAAATATCATCGTTCAAATGTGAAAGAAGCTTTCTGAGAACTTCTTTCTGTCTCTGAATTCCTCTCCCAGATTACCTTATGTTCTCAGGAAGCAGTTTGCTAACATCTTTTCGTAATCTGAAAGTGAGTTTTTGGGAGCCCATAGGGCCCATGGTGAAAAAAGATATACTTCAGATAAAACTAGAGAGAAGCTTACTGAGATTGCTTTCTGATGTGTGACTTCATCACACAGAGTTCCACCCTTCCCTTCTTGGAACAGTTTGCTAACTCTGTTATCTTGTGTTCTGCATAGTGATATTGGGAGCTCTTGTGGGTTATGGTGAAAAAGAAATAACCTGCGATCAAAACTAAAGAAGCTTCTGAGAAACTGCATTTCGAGTGTAATGCAACTCACAGAGTCACGTTTGTCTTCAGTTTCATTTGCAACACAGTTTTCTGGAAATCTGCAATGGTATCTTCTGACATAAGAAGCTTACGTGAGAAGAGTACCTCAGATGAAAACTGAAAGAAGCTTTGTTAGAAACTCTTGTTGTGATGTGAATTCATCTCATCTTACACTTTGTTCTCCCAGTCCCTATCAGTGTTTTTAAGGAACCTGAGAGACTCTTCGATTCTGCATTGAGGCCTGCGGTGATAAAGGAAATATCTCAGTTCAAATCGTGAAGAAGCTTTCTGAAAATTCTTTCTGCCTCTGATTCCTCTCCCAGAGTTACTGCTTAGTTCTCGGAAGCAGTTTGCTAACATCTTTTCGTGGAATCTGCAAGTGAGATTTGGGAGCCCATAGGGGCCCATGGTGAAAAAGGATATTATCTTCAGTATTAACTAGAGAGAGCTTCTGAGAGATTGGCTTTCTGATGTGTGACTTCATCACCAAGAGTTCCACCCTTCCCTTCTTGGAACGTTTTGCTAACTCTGTTTCTTGTGTTCTGCAAAGTGAGTTATTGGAGTCATGTGGGCTATGGTGAAAAGGAAATAACCTCAGATCAAACTGGAAAGAAGCCTTCTGAGAAACTGCATTTCGATGTGTGATGCAACTCACAGAGTTACACGTTTTGTCTTCAGTGTTCAGTTTGCTAACACGTTTTCTGGAAATCTGCAATGGGATACTTCT
Organism: Rhinopithecus roxellana; assembly: GCF_007565055.1. Taxonomy (NCBI): domain Eukaryota; kingdom Metazoa; phylum Chordata; class Mammalia; order Primates; family Cercopithecidae; genus Rhinopithecus; species Rhinopithecus roxellana. Next base: position 65,689,857 of record NC_044551.1, read on the forward strand.
GAACGTAATGAGCTTACGGTGAAAAGGATATCTCAGAAAAAGAAAGAAGCTTTGTTAGAACTTCTTGGTGATTGTGAATTCACTCTCAGAGTACACTTATGTTTCATGCAGCAGTCCACATCAGTGTTTTAAGGAA
>NC_044551.1:65690092-65757608 GCF_007565055.1 Rhinopithecus roxellana
CTTCCTTGTGATCTGTGAATTCCTCTCACAGAGTTACAGCTTAGTTCTCAGGAAAGAGTTTTCTAACACTCTTTTCGTGGAATCTGCAGAGTGAGATTTGGGAGCCCATAGGGGCCCATGGTGGAAAAGGATATATCTTCAGATAATAACTAGAGAGAAGCTTACTGAGAGATTGATTTCTGATGTGTGCCTTCATCACACAGAGTTCCACACTTCCCTTCTTGGAAAAGTTTGCTAACTCTGTTATCTTGTGTTCTGCAAAGTGATATTTGGGAGCTCATTGTGGGCTATGGTGAAAAAGGATATATCCTCAGAACAAAAGTGGAAAGAAACCTTCAGAGAAACTGCATTTCGATGTGTGAATGAAACTCACAGATTTACACGTTTGTTTTCAATGCTCAGTTCAGTCCAGAAAAAATTCACACTTTTCTGGAAATCTGCAATGGGATACTTCTGAACGTAATGAAGCTTACGGTGACATAGGAAGTATCCTCAGATGAAAACTAGAAAGAAGCTTTGTTAGAAACTTCTTGGTGATGTGTGAATTCATCCTCTCAGCGTTACACTTATGTTTCATGCAGCAGTCCGCTGTCAGTGTTTTTGAGAACCTGAGGAGGACTTCTTGAATCGCTTGAGGCCTGCGGTGATAAAGGAAATATCATCAGTTCAAATCGGGAAAGAAGTTTTCTGAGAAACTTCTTTCTGATCTCTGAATTCCTCACCCAGAATTACAGCTTAGCTCTCAGGAAGCAGTTTGCTAACACTCTATTCGTGAAATCTGCAAAGTGAGATTTGGGAGCCGATAGGGGCCCATGGTGAAAAAGGATATATCTTCAGATAATAACTAGAGAGAAGCTTACTGAGAGATAGCTTTCTGATGTGTGACTTCATCACACAGAGTTCCACCATTCCCTTGTTGGAACAGTTTGCTAACTCTGTTATCTTGTGTTCTGCAGAGTGATATTTGGGAGCTCATTGTGATCTATGGTGAAAAAGAAAATAACCTCAGAAGACAACTCGAAAGAAGACTTTTGAGAAACTGCTTTTCGATGTGTGAATTCAACTCACAGAGTTACACGTTTGTCTTCTGTGTTCCGTTTGCTAACACAGTTTTCTGGAAATCTGCAATGGGATACTTCTGAACGTAATGAAGCTTACGGTGACAAAGGAAGTATCCTCAGATGAAAACTAGAAAGACGCTTTTCTAGAAACTTCCTGGTGAAGTGGGAATTCATCTCTCAGAGTTACACTTATGTATCATGCAGCTGTCCATTATCACTGTTTTTGAGGAACCTGAGAGGGATTTCTTTGGATCGCATTGAGGCCTATGCTGATAAAGGAAATATCAGCAGTTCAAAACGTGAAAGAAGCTTTCTGAGAAACTTCCTTGAGATCTGAGAATTCCTCTCACAGAGTTACAGCTTAGTTCTCAGGAAACAGTTACCTAACAATCTTTTCTTGGAATCTGCAGAGTGAGATTTGGGAGCCCATAGGGGCCCATGGTTTAAAAGGATATATCTTCAGATAATAACTAGAGAGAAGCTTACTGAGAGATTGCTTTCTGATGTGAGACTTCATCACACAGAGTTCCACACTTCCCTTCTTGGAACAGTTTGCTAACTCTGTTATCTTGTGTTCTGCAAAGTGATATTTGGGAGCTCATTGTGGGCTATGGTGAAAAAGGAAATATCCTCAGATCAAAACTCGAAAGATGCCTTCTGAGAAAGTGCATTTCGATGTGTGAATGCAACTCACAGAGTTACACGTTTGTCTTCAGTGTACAGTGTGCTAACACAGTTTTCTGGAAATCTGCAATGGGATACTTCTGAAAGTAATGAAGCTTACGGTGCAAAAGGAAGTATCCTCAGATGAGAACTAGAAAGAAGCTTTGTTAGAAACTTCTTGGTGATGTGTGAATTCATCTCTCAGAGTTACACTTATGTTTCATGCAGCAGTCCGCGATCAGTGTTTGTGAGGAACCTGAGGAGGACTTCTTCGAATCGCATTGAGGCTGGCGGTGATAAAGGAAATATCATCAGTTCAAATCGTGAAAGAATCTTTCTGAGAAACTTCTTTGTGATCTCTGAATTCCTCTCCCAGAGTTACTGCTTAGTTCTCAGGAAGCAGTTTGCTAACACTCTTTTCGTGGAATCTGCAAAGTGAGATTTGGGATCCCTTGGGGGCCCATGGTAAAAAAGGATATATCTTCAGATAATAACTAGAGAGAAGCTTACTGAGAGATTGCTTTCTGCTGTGTGACTTCATCACACGAAGTTCCACACTTCCCTTCTTGGAACAGTTTGCTAACTCTGTTATCTTGTGTTCTGCAGAGTGATGTTTGGGAGCTCATGGTGGGCTATGGTGAAAAACGAAATAACCTCAGACCAATACTCGAAAGAAGACTTCTGAGAAATTGCATTTCTATGCGTGAATGCAACTCACAGAGTTACACGTTTGTCTTCAGTGTTCAGTTTGCTAACACAGTTTTCTGGAAATCTGCAATGGTATTCTTCTGGACGTAATGAAGCTTACGGTGACAAAGGAAGTATCCTCAGATGAAAACTAGAATGAAGCTTTTTTAAAAACTTCCTGGTGATGTGGGAATTCATCTCTAAGAGTTACACTTATGTGTCATGCAGCAGTCCATTATCACTGTTTTTGAGGAACCTGAGAGGGACTACTTTGAATCGCAGTGAGGCCTACGCTGATAAAGGAAATATTAGCAGTTCAAAACATGAAAGAATCTTTCTGAGGAACTTCCTTGTGAACTGTGAATTACTCTCACAGAGTTACAGCTAAGTTCTCAGGAAACAGTTTGCTAACACGCTTTTCGTGCAATCTGCAGAGTGAGATTTGGGAGCCCATAGGGGCCCATGGTGGAAAAAGGATATATCCTCAGATAATAACTGGAGAGAAGCTTACTTAGAGATTGCTTTGTGATGTGTGACTTCATCACACAGAGTTCCACACTTCCCTTCTTGGAACAGTTTGCTAACTCTGTTATCTTGTGCTCTGCAAAGTGATATTTGGGAGCTCATTGTGGGCTATGGTGAAAAAGGAAATATCCTCAGATCAAAACTCGAAAGAAGCCTTCTGAGAAAACGCATTTCGATGTGTGAATGCAACTCACAGAGTTACACGTTTGTTTTCAGTGTTCAGTTTGCTAACACAGTTTTCTGGAAATCTGCAATGGGATACTTCTGAACGTAATGAAGCTTACGGTGACAAAGGAAGTATCCTCATATGAAAATTAGAAAGAAGCTTTGTTAGAAACTTCTTGGTGATGTGTGAATTCATCTCTCAGAGTTACACTTATGTTTCATGCAGCAGTCCGCGATCAGTGTTTGTGAGGAACCTGAGGAGGACTTCTTCGAATCGCATTGAGGCTGGCGGTGATAAAGGAAATATCATCAGTTCAAATCGTGAAAGAATCTTTCTGAGAAACTTCTTTGTGATCTCTGAATTCCTCTCCCAGAGTGACTGCTTAGTTCTCAGGAAGCAGTTTGCTAACACTCTTTTCGTGGAATCTGCAAAGTGAGATTTGGGATCCCTTGGGGGCCCATGGTAAAAAAGGATATATCTTCAGATAATAACTAGAGAGAAGCTTACTGAGAGATTGCTTTCTGATGTGTGACTTCATCCCACAGAGTTCCACCATTCCCCTCTTGGAACAGTTTGCTAATTCTGTTATCTTGTGTTCTGCAGAGTGATATTTCGGAGCTCATTGTGGGCTCTGGTGAAAAAGGAAATAACCTCAGATCAAAACTCGAAAGAAGCCTTTTGAGAAACTGCTTTTTGATGTGTGAATGAAACTCTCAGAGTTACACGTTTGTCTTCAGTGTTCAGTTTGCTAACACAGTTTTCTGGAAATCTGCAATGGGATACTTCTGAACATAATGAAGCTTACGGTGACAAAGGAATTATCCTCAGATGAAAACCAGAAAGAAGCTTTGTTTGAAACTTCTTGGTAATGTGGGAATTCATGTCTCAGAGTTACACTTATGTTTCATGCAGCAGTCCACTATCAGTGTTTTTGAGGAACCTGAGGAGGACTTCCTTGGATCGCATTGAGGCCTACGCTGATAAAGGAAATATCAGCTGTTCAAAACGTGAAAGAAGCTTTCTGGGAAACTTCCTTGTGATCTGTGAATTCCTCTCACAGAGTTACAGCTTAGTTCTCAGGAAACAGTTTGCTAACACTCTTTTCGTGGAATCTGCAGAGTGAGATTTGGGAGCCCATAGGGGCCCATGTTGGAAAGGGATATATCTTCAGATAATAACTAGAGGGAAGCTTACTGAGAGATAGCTTTCTGATGTGTGACTTCATCACACAGAGTTCCACACTTCCCTTCTAGGAACAGTTTGCTAACTCTGTTATCTTGTGTTCTGCAAAGTGATATTTGGGAGCTCATTGTGGGCTATGGTGAAAAAGGAAATATCTTCAGATCAAAACTCGAAAGAAGCCTTCTGAGAAACTGCATTTCGATGTGTGAATGCAACTCTCAGAGTTACACGTTTGTCTTCAGTGATCAGTTTGCTAACACAGTTTTCTGAAAATCTGCAATGGGATACTTCTGAACGCAATGAAGCTTACGGTGACAAAGGAAATATCCTCAGATGAAAACTAGAAAGAAGCTTTGTTAGAAACATCTTGCTGATGTGTGTATTCATCTCAAAGAGTTACAGAGATGGTTCATGCAGCAGTCCATTATCACTGTTTTTGAGGAACCTGAGAAGGACTTCTTTGGATCGCATTGAAGCCTACGCTGATAAAGGAAATATCAGCAGTTCAAAACGTGAAAGAAGCTTTCTGAGAAACTTCCTTGTGATCTGTGAATTCCTCTCACAGAGTTACAGCTTTGTTCTCAGGAAACAGTTTGCTAACACTCTTCTCGTGGAATCTGCATAGTGAGATTTGGGAGCCCATAGGGGCCCATGGTGTTAAAGGATATATCTTCAGAAAATAACTAGAGAGAAGCTTACTGCGAGATTGCTTTCTGATGTGTGACTTCATCCCACAAAGTTCCACCATTCCCTTCTTGGAACAGTCTGCTAACTCTGTTATCTTGTGTTCTGCAAAGTGATATTTGGGAGCTCATTGTGGGCTATGGTGAAAAAGGAAATATCCTCAGATCAAAACTCGAGAGAAGCCTTCTGGGAAGCTGCATTTCGATGTGTGAATGCAACTCACAGAGTTACACGTTTGTCTTCCGTGTTTAGGTTGCTAACACAGTTGTCTGGAAAGCTGCAATGGGATACTTCTGAACTTAATGAAGCGTACGGTGACAAAGGATGTATTCTCAGATGAAAACTAGAAAGAAGCTTTGTTAGAAACTTCTTGGTGATGTGTGAATTCATCTCTCAGAGTTACACTTATGTTTCATGCAGCAGTCCGCTGTCAGTGTTTTTGAGGAAACTGAGGAGGATTTCTATGAATCGCATTGAGGCCTGCGGTGATAAAGGAAATATCATCAGTTCAAATCGTGAAAGAAGTTTTCTGAGAAACTTCTTTGTGATCTCTGAATGCCTCTCCCAGAGTTACAGCTTAGTTCTCTGGAAGCAGTTTGCTAACACTCCTTTCGTGGAATCTACAAAGTGAGATTTGGGAGCACATAGGGGACAATGGTGGAAAAGTATATATCTTCAGAAAATAACTAAAGAGAAGCTTCCTGAGAGATTGCTTTCTGACATGTGTCTTCATCACACCGAGTTCCACCCTTCCCTTCTTGCAACAGTTTGCTAACTCTGTTATCTTGTGGTCTGCAAAGTGATATTTGGGAGCTCATTGTGGGCTACGGTGAAAAAGGAAATATCCTCAGATCAAAACTCGAAAGAAGCCTTCTGAGAAACTGCACTTCGATGTGTGAATGCAACTCACAGAGTTACACGTTTGTCTTCAGTGTTCAGTTTGCTAACACAGTTTTCTGGAAATCTGCAATGGGATACTTCTGAACGTAATGAAGCGTACGGTGACAAAGGATGTATTCTCAGATGAAAACTAGAAAGAAGCTTTGTTAGAAAATTCTTGGTGATGTGTGAATTCATCTCTCAGAGTTACACTTATGTTTCATGCAGCAGTCCACTTTCAGTGTTTTTGAGGAACCTGAGGAGGACTTCTTTGAATCGCCTTGAGGCCTGCGATGATAAAGGAAATATCATCAGTTCAAATCGTGAAAGAAGCTTTCTGAGAAACTTCTTTGTGATCTCTGAATTCCTCTCCCGGAGTTACAGCTTAGTTCTCAGGAAGCAGTTTGCTAACACTCTTTTCGTGGAATCTGCAAAGTGAGATTTGGGAGCCAATAGGGGCCCATCGTGGAAAACGATATATCTTCAGATAATAACTAGAGAGAAGCTTACTGAGAGATTACTTTCTGAAGTGTGACGTCATCACACAGAGTTCCACACTTCCCTTCTTGGAACAGTTTGCTAACTCTGTTATCTCGTGTTCTGCAGAGTGATATTTGGGAGCTCATTGTGGGCTATGGTGAGAAAGGAAGTAACCTCAGATCAAAACTCGAAAGAAGCCTTCTGAGAAACTGCATTTCGATGTGTGAATGCAACTCACAGAGGTCTACGTTTGTCTTCAGTGTTCAGTTTGCTAACACAGTTGTCTGGAAATCTGCAATGGGATACTTCTGAACGTAATGAAGTTTACGGTGACAAAGAATTAACCTCTGATGAAAACTAGAAAGAAGATTTGTTAGAAACTTCTTGGTGATGTGTGAATTCATCTCTCAGGGTTACACTTATGTGTCATGCAGCAGTCCATTATCACTGTTTTTGAGGAATCTGAGAGGGAGTTCTTTGGATCGCATTGAGGCCTACGCTGATAAAGGAATAATCAGCAGTTCAAAACGTGAAAGAAGCTTTCTGAGAAACTTCCTTGTGATCTCTGAATACCTCTCACAGTGTTACAGCTTAGTTCTCAGGAAACAGTTTGCTAACACTATTTTCGTGGAGTCTGCAGAGTGAGATTTGGGAGCCCATAGAGGCCCATGGTGGAAAAGGATATATCTTCAGAAAATAACTAGAGAGAAGCCTACTGAGAGATTGCTTTCTGAAGTGTGACTTCATCACACAGAGTTCCACACTTCCCTTCTTGGAACAGTTTGCTAACTCTGCTATCTTGTGTTCTGCAAAGTGATATTTGGGAGCTCATTTTGGACTATGGTGAAAAAGGAAATAACCTCAGATCAAAACTGGAAAGAAGCCTTCTGAGAAACTGCATTTCGATGTGTGAATGCAACTCACAGAGTTACACGTTTATCTTCAGTGTTCAGTTTGCTATCACAGTTTTCTGGAAATCTGCAATGGGATACTTCTGAACGCAATGAAGCTTACGGTGACAAAGGAAATATCCTCAGATGAAAACTGGAATGAAGCTTCGTTAGAAAAATCTTGCTTATGTGCGAATTCATCTCACAGAGTTACAGAGATGGTTCATGCAACAGTCCATTATCACTGATTTTGAGGAACCTGAGAAGGACGTCTTAGGATCGCATTGAGGCCTACGCTGAAAAAGGAAATATCAGCATTTCAAAACGTGAAAGAAGCTTTCTGAGAAACTTCCTTGTCCTCTGTGAATTCCTCTCACAGAGGTACAGCTTTGTTCTAAGGAAACAGTTTGCTAGCACTCTTTTCGTGGAATCTGCAGAGTGAGATTTTGGAGCCCATAGGGTCCCATGGTGGAATAGGATATATCTTCAGAAAATAACTAGAGAGAAGCTTACTGAGAGATTACTTTCTGATGTGTGACTTCATCACACTGTATTCCACATTTCACTTCTTGGAAAAGTTTGCTAACTCTGTTATCTTGTGTTCTGCAAAGTGATATTTGGGAGCTCATTGTGGGCTATGGTGAAAAAGGAAATAACCTCAGATGATAACTGGAAAGAAGCCTTCTGAGAAACTGCATTTCGAAGTGTGAATGCAACTCACAGAGTTACACGTTTGTCTTCAGTGTTCAGTTTGCTAACACAGTTTTCTGGAATTCTGCAATGGGATACTTCTGAACGTGATGAAGCTTACGGTGACATAGGAAATATCCTCAGATGAAAACTAGAAAGAAGCTTTGTTAGAAACTTCTTGGTGATGTGTGAATTCATCTCTCAGAGTTACACTTATGTTTCATGCAGCAGTCCACTTTCAGTGTTTTTGAGGAACCTGAGGAGGACTTCTTTGAATCGCCTTGAGGCCTGCGATGATAAAGGAAATATCATCAGTTCAAATCGTGAAAGAAGCTTTCTGAGAAACTTCTTTGTGATCTCTGAATTCCTCTCCCGGAGTTACAGCTTAGTTCTCAGGAAGCAGTTTGCTAACACTCTTTTCGTGGAATCTGCAAAGTGAGATTTGGGAGCCCATAGGGGCCCATGGTGAAAAAGGATATATCTTCAGATAATAACTAGAGAGAAGCTTACTGAGAGATTGCTTTCTGATGTGTGACTTCATCACACAGAGTTCCACCCTTCCCTTCTTGGAACAGTTTGCTAACTCTGTTATCTTGTGTTCTGCAAAGTGATATTTGGGAGCTCATTGTGGGCTATGGTGAAAAAGGAAATAACCTCAGATCAAAACTGGAAAGAAGCCTTCTGAGAAACTGCATTTCGATGTGTGAATGCAACTCACAGAGTTACACGTTTGTCTTCAGTGTTCAGTTTGCTAACACAGTTTTCTGGAAATCTGCAATGGGATACTTCTGAACGTAATGAAGCTTACGGTGACAAAGGAAGTATCCTCAGATGAAAACTAGAAAGAAGCTTTGTTAGAAACTTCTTGGTGATGTGTGAATTCATCTCTCAGAGTTACACTTATGTTTCATGCAGCAGTCCACTATCAGTGTTTTTGAGGAACCTGAGGAGGACTTCTTTGAATCGCATTGAGGCCTGCGGTGATAAAGGAAATATCATCAGTTCAAATCGTGAAAGAAGCTTTCTGAGAAACTTCTTTCTGCTCTCTGAATTCCTCTCCCAGAGTTACTGCTTAGTTCTCAGGAAGCAGTTTGCTAACACTCTTTTCGTGGAATCTGCAAAGTGAGATTTGGGAGCCCATAGGGGCCCATGGTGAAAAAGGATATATCTTCAGATAATAACTAGAGAGAAGCTTACTGAGAGATTGCTTTCTGATGTGTGACTTCATCACACAGAGTCCCACCCTTCCCTTCTTGGAACAGTTTGCTAACTCTGTTATCTTGTGTTCTGCAAAGTGATATTTGGGAGCTCATTGTGGGCTATGGTGAAAAAGGAAATAACCTCAGATCAAAACTGGAAAGAAGCCTTCTGAGAAACTGCATTTCGATGTGTGAATGCAACTCACAGAGTTACACGTTTGTCTTCAGTGTTCACTTTGCTAACACAGTTTTCTGGAAATCTGCAATGGGATACTTCTGAACGTAATGAAGCTTACGGTGACAAAGGAAGTATCCTCAGATGAAAACTAGAAAGAAGCTTTGTTAGAAACTTCTTGGTGATGTGTGAATTCATCTCTCAGAGTTACACTTATGTTTCATGCAGCAGTCCACTATCAGTGTTTTTAAGGAACCTGAGGAGGACTTCTTTGAATCGCATTGAGGCCTGCGGTGATAAAGGAAATATCATCAGTTCAAATCGTGAAAGAAGCTTTCTGAGAAACTTCTTTCTGCTCTCTGAATTCCTCTCCCAGAGTTACTGCTTAGTTCTCAGGAAGCAGTTTGCTAACACTCTTTTCGTGGAATCTGCAAAGTGAGATTTGGGAGCCCATAGGGGCCCATGGTGAAAAAGGATATATCTTCAGATAATAACTAGAGAGAAGCTTACTGAGAGATTGCTTTCTGATGTGTGACTTCATCACACAGAGTTCCACCCTTCCCTTCTTGGAACAGTTTGCTAACTCTGTTATCTTGTGTTCTGCAAAGTGATATTTGGGAGCTCATTGTGGGCTATGGTGAAAAAGGAAATACCTCAGATCAAAACTGGAAAGAAGCCTTCTGAGAAACTGCATTTCGATGTGTGAATGCAACTCACAGAGTTACACGTTTGTCTTCAGTGTTCAGTTTGCTAACACAGTTTTCTGGAAATCTGCAATGGGATACTTCTGAACGTAATGAAGCTTACGGTGACAAAGGAAGTATCCTCAGATGAAAACTAGAAAGAAGCTTTGTTAGAAACTTCTTGGTGATGTGTGAATTCATCTCTCAGAGTTACACTTATGTTTCATGCAGCAGTCCACTATCAGTGTTTTTGAGGAACCTGAGGAGGACTTCTTTGAATCGCATTGAGGCCTGCGGTGATAAAGGAAATATCATCAGTTCAAATCGTGAAAGAAGCTTTCTGAGAAACTTCTTTCTGCTCTCTGAATTCCTCTCCCAGAGTTACTGCTTAGTTCTCAGGAAGCAGTTTGCTAACACTCTTTTCGTGGAATCTGCAATGTGAGATTTGGGAGCCAATAGGGGCCCATGGTGAAAAAGGATATATCTTCAGATAATAACTAGAGAGAAGCTTACTGAGAGATTGCTTTCTGATGTGTGACTTCATCACACAGAGTTCAACTCTTCCCTTCTTGGAACAGTTTGCTAACTCTGTTATCTTGTGTTCTGCAAAGTGATATTTGGGAGCTCATTGTGGGCTATGGTGAAAAAGGAAATAACCTCAGATCAAAACTGGAAAGAAGCCTTCTGAGAAACTGCATTTCGATGTGTGAATGCAACTCACAGAGTTACACGTTTGTCTTCAGTGTTCAGTTTGCTAACACAGTTTTCTGGAAATCTGCAATGGGATACTCTGAACGTAATGAAGCTTACGGTGACAAAGGAAGTATCCTCAGATGAAAACTAGAAAGAAGCTTTGTTAGAAACTTCTTGGTGATGTGTGAATTCATCTCTCAGAGTTACACTTATGTTTCATGCAGCAGTCCACTATCAGTGTTTTTGAGGAACCTGAGGAGGACTTCTTTGAATCGCATTGAGGCCTGCGGTGATAAAGGAAATATCATCAGTTCAAATCGTGAAAGAAGCTTTCTGAGAAACTTCTTTCTGCTCTCTGAATTCCTCTCCCAGAGTTACTGCTTAGTTCTCAGGAAGCAGTTTGCTAACACTCTTTTCGTGGAATCTGCAAAGTGAGATTTGGGAGCCCATAGGGGCCCATGGTGAAAAAGGATATATCTTCAGATAATAACTAGAGAGAAGCTTACTGAGAGATTGCTTTCTGATGTGTGACTTCATCACACAGAGTTCCACCCTTCCCTTCTTGGAACAGTTTGCTAACTCTGTTATCTTGTGTTCTGCAAAGTGATATTTGGGAGCTCATTGTGCGCTATGGTGAAAAAGGAAATAACCTCAGATCAAAACTGGAAAGAAGCCTTCTGAGAAACTGCATTTCGATGTGTGAATGCAACTCACAGAGTTACACGTTTGTCTTCAGTGTTCAGTTTGCTAACACAGTTTTCTGGAAATCTGCAATGGGATACTTCTGAACGTAATGAAGCTTACGGTGACAAAGGAAGTATCCTCAGATGAAAACTAGAAAGAAGCTTTGTTAGAAACTTCTTGGTGATGTGTGAATTCATCTCTCAGAGTTACACTTATGTTTCATGCAGCAGTCCACTATCAGTGTTTTTGAGGAACCTGAGGAGGACTTCTTTGAATCGCATTGAGGCCTGCGGTGATAAAGGAAATATCATCAGTTCAAATCGTGAAAGAAGCTTTCTGAGAAACTTCTTTCTGCTCTCTGAATTCCTCTCCAGAGTTACTGCTTAGTTCTCAGGAAGCAGTTTGCTAACACTCTTTTCGTGGAATCTGCAAAGTGAGATTTGGGAGCCCATAGGGGCCCATGGTGAAAAAGGATATATCTTCAGCTAATAACTAGAGCGAAGCTTACTGAGAGATTGCTTTCTGATGTGTGACTTCATCACACAGAGTTCCACCCTTCCCCTCTTGGAACAGTTTGCTAACTCTGTTATCTTGTGCTCTGCAAAGTGATATTTGGGAGCTCATTGTGGGCTATGGTGAAAAGGAAATAACCTCAGATCAAAACTGGAAAGAAGCCTTCTGAGAAACTGCATTTCGATGTGTGAATGCAACTCACAGAGTTACACGTTTGTCTTCAGTGTTCAGTTTGCTAACACAGTTTTCTGGAAATCTGCAATGGGATACTTCTGAACGTAATGAAGCTTACGGTGACAAAGGAAGTATCCTCAGATGAAAACTAGAAAGAAGCTTTGTTAGAAACTTCTTGGTGATGTGTGAATTCATCTCTCAGAGTTACACTTATGTTTCATGCAGCAGTCCACTATCAGTGTTTTTAAGGAACCTGAGGAGGACTTCTTTGAATCGCATTGAGGCCTGCGGTGATAAAGGAAATATCATCAGTTCAAATCGTGAAAGAAGCTTTCTGAGAAACTTCTTTCTGCTCTCTGAATTCCTCTCCCAGAGTTACTGCTTAGTTCTCAGGTAAGCAGTTTGCTAACACTCTTTTCAGTGGAATCTGCAAAGTGAGATTTGGGAGCCCATAGGGGCCCATGTTGAAAAAGGATATATCTTCAGATAATAACTAGAGAGAAGCTTACTGAGAGGTTGCTATCTGATGTGTGACTTCATCACACAGAGTCCCAAATTACCCTTCTTAGAACAGTTTGCTAACTCTGTTATCTTGTGTTCTGCAAAGTGATATTTCGAAGCTCATTGTGCGCTATGGTGAAAAAGGAAATAACCTCAGATCAAAACTGGAAAGAAGCCTTCTGAGAAACTGCATTTCGATGTGTGAATGCAACTCATAGAGTTACGCGTTTGTCTTCAGTGTCCATTTTGCTAACACAGTTTTCTGGAAATCTGCAATAGGATACTTCTGAACGTAATGAAGCTTACGATGACAAAGGAAGTCTCCTCAGATGAAAACTAGAAAGAAACTTTGTTAGAAACTTCTTGGTGATGTGTGAATTCATCTCTTAGAGTTACACTTATGTTTCATGAGGTGTCCAATATCAGTGTTTTTGAGGAACCTGAGGAGGACTCCTTTGAATCGCATTGAGGCCTGCGGTGATAAAGGAAATATAATCAGTTCAAATCGTGAAAGAAGCTTTCTGAGAAACTTCGTTCGGCTCTCTGAATTCCTCTCCCAGAGTAACTGCTTAGTTCTCAGGAAGCAGTTTGCTAACACTCTTTTCGTGGAATCTGCAAAGTGAGATTTGGGAGCCCATAGGGGCCCATGGTGAAAAAGGATACATCTTCAGATAATAACTAGAGAGAAGCTTACTGAGAGATTGTTTTCTGATGCGTGACTTCATCACCCAGAGTTCCACGCTTCCCGTCTTGGAAACAGTTTGCTAACTCTGTTATCTTGTGTTCTGCAAAGTGATATTTGGGAGCTCATTGTGGGCTATGGTGAAAAAGGAAATAACCTCAGATCAAAACTGGAAAGAAGCCGTCTGAGAAACTGCATTTTATGTGTGAATGCAACTCAGAAAGTTACAGGTTTGTCTACAGTGTTCAGTTTGCTAACACAGTTTTCTGGAAATCTGCAATGGGACACATCTGAACGTAATGAAGCTTACGGTGACAAAGGAAGTATCCTCAGATGAAAACTAGAAAGACGCTCTGTTACAAACTTCCTGGTGATGTGTGAATTCATCTCTCAGAGTTACACTTATGTTTCATGCAGCAGTCCACTATCAGTGTTTTGAGGAACCTGAGGAGGACTTCTTTGAATCGCATTGAGGCCTGCGGTGATAAAGGAAATATCATCAGTTCAAATCGTGAAAGAAGCTTTCTGAGAAACTTCTTTCTGCTCTCTGAATTCCTCTCCAGAGTTACTGCTTAGTTCTCAGGAAGCAGTTTGCTCCCACTCTTCTCCTGGAATCTGCAAAGTTAGATTTAGGAGCCCTTAGGGGCCCATGGTGAAAAAGAATATATCTTCAGATAATAACTAGAGAGATGCTTCCTGAGAGATTGCTTTCTGATGGGTTACTTCATCACACAGAGTTCCACCCTTTCCTTCTTGGAACAGTTTGCTAACTCTGTTATCTTTTGTTCTGCAAAGGGATATTTGGGAGCTCATTGTGCGCTATGGTGAAAAAGGAAATAACCTCAGATCTAAACTGGAAAGAAGCCTTCTGAGAAACTGCATTTCGATGTGTGAATGCAACTCACAGAGTTACACGTTTGTCTTCAGTGTTCAGTTTGCTAACACAGTTTTCTGGAAATCTGCAATGGGATACTTCTGAACGTAATGAAGCTTATGATGACAAAGGAAGTCTCCACAGATGAAAACTAGAAAGAAACTTTGTTAGAAACTTCTTGGTGATGTGTGAATTCATCTCTTAGAGTTACACTTATGTTTCATGAGGTGTCCAATATCAGTGTTTTTGAGGAACCTGAGGAGGACTCCTTTGAATCGCATTGAGGCATGCGGTGATAAAGGAAATATAATCAGTTCAAATCGTGAAAGAAGCTTTCTGAGAAACTTCGTTCGGCTCTCTGAATTCCTCTCCCAGAGTAACTGCTTAGTTCTCAGGAAGCAGTTTGCTAACACTCTTTTCGTGGAATCTGCAAAGTGAGATTTGGGAGCCCATAGGGGCCCATGGTGAAAAAGGATATATCTTCAGATAATAACTAGAGAGAAGCTTTACTGAGAGATTGCTTTCTGATGTGTGACTTCATCACACAGAGTTCCAGCCTTCCCTTCTTGGAACAGTTTGCTAACTCTGTTATCTTGTGTTCTGCAAAGTGATATTTGGGAGCTCATTGTGGGCTATGGTGAAAAAGGAAATAACCTTAGATCAGAACTGGAAAGAAGCCTTCTGAGAAACTGCACTTCGATGTGTGAATGCAACTCACAGAGTTACACGTTTGTCTTCAGTCTTCAGTTTGCTAACACAGTTTTCTGGAAATCTGCAATGGGATACCTGTGAACGTAATAAAGCTTACGATGACGAAGGAAGTATTCTCAGATGAAAACTAGAAAGAGGCTTTGTTAGAAACTTTTTGGTGATGTGTGAATTCATCTCTCAGAGTTACACTTATGTTTCATGCAGCAGTCCACTATCAGTGTTTTTAAGGAACCTGAGGAGGACTTCTTTGAATCGCATTGAGGCCTGCGGTGATAAAGGAAATGTCAACAGTTCAAATCGTGAAAGAAGCTTTCTGAGAAACTTCTTTCTGCTCTCTGAATTCCTCTCCAGAGTTACTGCTTAGTTCTCAGGAAGCAGTTTGCTCCCACTCTTCTCCTGGAATCTGCAAAGTTAGATTTAGGAGCCCTTAGGGGCCCATGGTGAAAAAGAATATATCTTCAGATAATAACTAGAGAGATGCTTCCTGAGAGATTGCTTTCTGATGGGTTACTTCATCACACAGAGTTCCACCCTTTCCTTCTTGGAACAGTTTGCTAACTCTGTTATCTTTTGTTCTGCAAAGGGATATTTGGGAGCTCATTGTGCGCTATGGTGAAAAAGGAAATAACCTCAGATCTAAACTGGAAAGAAGCCTTCTGAGAAACTGCATTTCGATGTGTGAATGCAACTCACAGTTCCACGTTTGTCTTCAGTGTTCAGTTTGCTAACACAGTTTTCTGGAAATCTGCAATGGGATACCTCTGAACGTAATGAAGCTTACGGTGACAAAGGAAGTATCCTCAGATGAAAACTAGAAAGAAGCTTTGTTAGAAACTTCTTGGTGATGTGTGAATTCATCTCTCAGAGTTACACTTATATTTCATGCAGCAGTCCACTATCAGTGTTTTTGAGGAACCTGAGGAGGACTTCTTTGAATCGCACTGAGGCCTGCCTTGATAAAGGAAATGTCATCAGTTCAAATCGTGAAAGAAGCTTTCTGAGAAACTTCTTTCTGCTCTCTGAATTCCTCTCCCAGAGTTACTGCTTAGTTCTCAGGAAGCTGTTTGCTAACACTCTTTTCGTGGAATCTGCAAAGTGAGATTGGGAGCCCATATGGGCCCATAGTTAAAAAGGATATATCTTCAGATAATAACTAGGGAGAAGCTTACTGAGAGATTGCTTTCTGATGTGTGACTTCATCACACAGAGTTCCACCCTTCCCTTCTTGAAACAGTTTGCTAACTCTGTTATCTTGTGTTCTGCAAAGTGATATTTCGGAGCTCATTGTGGGCTATGGTGAAAAAGGAAATAACCTTAGATCAGAACTTGAAAGAAGCCTTCTGAGAAACTGCATTTCGATTTGTGAATGCAACTCACAGAGTCACACGTTTGTCTTCAGTCTTCAGTTTGCTAACACAGTTTTCTGGAAATCTGCAATGGGATACCTCTGAACGTAATGAAGCTTACGGTGACAAAGGAAGTATCCTCAGATGAAAACTAGAAAGAAGCTTTGTTAGAAACTTCTTGGTGATGTGTGAATTCATCTCTCAGAATTACATTTATGTTTCATTCAGCTGTCCACTATCAGTGTTTTTGATTAACCTGAGGTGGACTTCTTTGAATCGCATTAAGACCTGCGGTGATAAAGGAAATATCATCAGTTCAAATCGTGAAAGAAGCTTTCTGAGAAACTTCTTTCTGCTCTCTGAATTCCTCTCCCAGAGTTACTGCATAGTTCTCTGGAAGCAGTTTGCTCAAACTCTTTTCGTGGAATCTGCAAAGTGAGATTTGGGAGCCCATAGGGGCCCATGGTGAAAAAGGATATATCTTCAGATAATAACTAGAGAGAAGCTTACTGAGAGATTGCTTTCTGATGTGTGACTTCATCACACAGAGTTCCACCCTTCCCTTCTTGGAACAGTTTGCTAACTCTGTTATCTTGTGTTCTGCAAAGTGATATTTCGGAGCTCATTGTGGGCTATGGTGAAAAAGGAAATAACCTTAGATCAGAACTGGAAAGAAGCCTTCTGAGAAACTGCATTTCGATGTGTGAATGCAACTCACAGTTCCACGTTTGTCTTCAGTGTTCAGTTTGCTAACACAGTTTTCTGGAAATCTGCAATGGGATACCTCTGAACGTAATAAAGCTTACGATGAGGAAGGAAGTATTCTCAGATGAAAACTAGAAAGAAGCTTTGTTAGAAACTGCCTGGTGATGTGTGAATTCATGTCACAGAGTTACACTTATGTTTCCTGGAGCAGTCCATTAACACTGTCTTTGAGGAAACTGAGAAGGGCTTCCTTGCATCGCTTTGAGGCCTACGCTGATAAAGGAAATTTCATCCGTTCAAAACGTGAAAGAAGCTTTCTGAGAAACTTCTTTCTGTTCTGTGAGTTCATCTCACAGACTTATAACTTAGACTTCAGAAAGCAGTTTGCTAACACTCTTTTCGTGGAATCTGGAAAGTGATATTTGGGAGCCCATAGGGGCCCATGGTGAGAAAGGAAATATCGTCACATAATAAGTAGAGAGAAGCTTTCTGAGAGATTGCTTTCTGATGTGTGACTTCATCACACAGAGTTCCACCCTTCCCTTCTTGGAACAGTTTGCTAACACTGTTGTCATGGATTCTGCAAAGGTATATTTGGGAGCTCATTGAGGGCTATGGTGAAAAAGGAAATATTCTCACATAATAACTAAAGAGAAGCTTTCTGAGAAACTGCATTGCCATGTGTGAATGCAACTCTCAGAGTTACACGTTTCTCTTCAGTGATCAGTTTGTTAACACAGTTTTCTGGAAATCTGCAATTAGACACTTCATAGCGCAATGAAGCTTACGGTGACAGAGGATATATCCACAGATGAAAACTAGAAAGAAGCTTTCTTAGAAACTGCCTGGTGATGTGTGAATTCATCTCACAGAGTTACACTTATGTTTCGTGGAGCAGTCCATTAACACTGTCTTTGAGGAAACTGAGAAGGGCTTCCTTGCATCGCTTTGAGGCCTACGCTGATAAAGGAAATTTCATCCGTTCAAAACGTGAAAGAAGCTTTCTGAGAAACTTCTTTCTGTTCTGTGAGTTCATCTCACAGACTTATAACTTAGACTTCAGAAAGCAGTTTGCTAACACTCTTTTCGTGGAATCTGGAAAGTGATATTTGGGAGCCCATAGGGGCCCATGGTGAGAAAGGAAATATCGTCACATAATAAGTAGAGAGAAGCTTTCTGAGAGATTGCTTTCTGATGTGTGACTTCATCACACAGAGTTCCACCCTTCCCTTCTTGGAACAGTTTGCTAACACTGTTGTCATGGATTCTGCAAAGGTATATTTGGGAGCTCATTGAGGGCTATGGTGAAAAAGGAAATATTCTCACATAATAACTAAAGAGAAGCTTTCTGAGAAACTGCATTGCCATGTGTGAATGCAACTCTCAGAGTTACACGTTTCTCTTCAGTGATCAGTTTGTTAACACAGTTTTCTGGAAATCTGCAATTAGACACTTCATAGCGCAATGAAGCTTACGGTGACAGAGGATATATCCACAGATGAAAACTAGAAAGAAGCTTTCTTAGAAACTGCCTGGTGATGTGTGAATTCATCTCACAGAGTTACACTTATGTTTCGTGGAGCAGTCCATTAACACTGTCTTTGAGGAAACTGAGAAGGGCTTCCTTGCATCGCTTTGAGGCCTACGCTGATAAAGGAAATTTCATCCGTTCAAAACGTGAAAGAAGCTTTCTGAGAAACTTCTTTCTGTTCTGTGAGTTCATCTCACAGACTTATAACTTAGACTTCAGAAAGCAGTTTGCTAACACTCTTTTCGTGGAATCTGGAAAGTGATATTTGGGAGCCCATAGGGGCCCATGGTGAGAAAGGAAATATCGTCACATAATAAGTAGAGAGAAGCTTTCTGAGAGATTGCTTTCTGATGTGTGACTTCATCACACAGAGTTCCACCCTTCCCTTCTTGGAACAGTTTGCTAACACTGTTGTCATGGATTCTGCAAAGGTATATTTGGGAGCTCATTGAGGGCTATGGTGAAAAAGGAAATATTCTCACATAATAACTAAAGAGAAGCTTTCTGAGAAACTGCATTGCCATGTGTGAATGCAACTCTCAGAGTTACACGTTTCTCTTCAGTGATCAGTTTGTTAACACAGTTTTCTGGAAATCTGCAATTAGACACTTCATAGCGCAATGAAGCTTACGGTGACAGAGGATATATCCACAGATGAAAACTAGAAAGAAGCTTTCTTAGAAACTGCCTGGTGATGTGTGAATTCATCTCACAGAGTTACACTTATGTTTCGTGGAGCAGTCCATTAACACTGTCTTTGAGGAAACTGAGAAGGGCTTCCTTGCATCGCTTTGAGGCCTACGCTGATAAAGGAAATTTCATCCGTTCAAAACGTGAAAGAAGCTTTCTGAGAAACTTCTTTCTGTTCTGTGAGTTCATCTCACAGACTTATAACTTAGACTTCAGAAAGCAGTTTGCTAACACTCTTTTCGTGGAATCTGGAAAGTGATATTTGGGAGCCCATAGGGGCCCATGGTGAGAAAGGAAATATCGTCACATAATAAGTAGAGAGAAGCTTTCTGAGAGATTGCTTTCTGATGTGTGACTTCATCACACAGAGTTCCACCCTTCCCTTCTTGGAACAGTTTGCTAACACTGTTGTCATGGATTCTGCAAAGGTATATTTGGGAGCTCATTGAGGGCTATGGTGAAAAAGGAAATATTCTCACATAATAACTAAAGAGAAGCTTTCTGAGAAACTGCATTGCCATGTGTGAATGCAACTCTCAGAGTTACACGTTTCTCTTCAGTGATCAGTTTGTTAACACAGTTTTCTGGAAATCTGCAATTAGACACTTCATAGCGCAATGAAGCTTACGGTGACAGAGGATATATCCACAGATGAAAACTAGAAAGAAGCTTTCTTAGAAACTGCCTGGTGATGTGTGAATTCATCTCACAGAGTTACACTTATGTTTCGTGGAGCAGTCCATTAACACTGTCTTTGAGGAAACTGAGAAGGGCTTCCTTGCATCGCTTTGAGGCCTACGCTGATAAAGGAAATTTCATCCGTTCAAAACGTGAAAGAAGCTTTCTGAGAAACTTCTTTCTGTTCTGTGAGTTCATCTCACAGACTTATAACTTAGACTTCAGAAAGCAGTTTGCTAACACTCTTTTCGTGGAATCTGGAAAGTGATATTTGGGAGCCCATAGGGGCCCATGGTGAGAAAGGAAATATCGTCACATAATAAGTAGAGAGAAGCTTTCTGAGAGATTGCTTTCTGATGTGTGACTTCATCACACAGAGTTCCACCCTTCCCTTCTTGGAACAGTTTGCTAACACTGTTGTCATGGATTCTGCAAAGGTATATTTGGGAGCTCATTGAGGGCTATGGTGAAAAAGGAAATATTCTCACATAATAACTAAAGAGAAGCTTTCTGAGAAACTGCATTGCCATGTGTGAATGCAACTCTCAGAGTTACACGTTTCTCTTCAGTGATCAGTTTGTTAACACAGTTTTCTGGAAATCTGCAATTAGACACTTCATAGCGCAATGAAGCTTACGGTGACAGAGGATATATCCACAGATGAAAACTAGAAAGAAGCTTTCTTAGAAACTGCCTGGTGATGTGTGAATTCATCTCACAGAGTTACACTTATGTTTCGTGGAGCAGTCCATTAACACTGTCTTTGAGGAAACTGAGAAGGGCTTCCTTGCATCGCTTTGAGGCCTACGCTGATAAAGGAAATTTCATCCGTTCAAAACGTGAAAGAAGCTTTCTGAGAAACTTCTTTCTGTTCTGTGAGTTCATCTCACAGACTTATAACTTAGACTTCAGAAAGCAGTTTGCTAACACTCTTTTCGTGGAATCTGGAAAGTGATATTTGGGAGCCCATAGGGGCCCATGGTGAGAAAGGAAATATCGTCACATAATAAGTAGAGAGAAGCTTTCTGAGAGATTGCTTTCTGATGTGTGACTTCATCACACAGAGTTCCACCCTTCCCTTCTTGGAACAGTTTGCTAACACTGTTGTCATGGATTCTGCAAAGGTATATTTGGGAGCTCATTGAGGGCTATGGTGAAAAAGGAAATATTCTCACATAATAACTAAAGAGAAGCTTTCTGAGAAACTGCATTGCCATGTGTGAATGCAACTCTCAGAGTTACACGTTTCTCTTCAGTGATCAGTTTGTTAACACAGTTTTCTGGAAATCTGCAATTAGACACTTCATAGCGCAATGAAGCTTACGGTGACAGAGGATATATCCACAGATGAAAACTAGAAAGAAGCTTTCTTAGAAACTGCCTGGTGATGTGTGAATTCATCTCACAGAGTTACACTTATGTTTCGTGGAGCAGTCCATTAACACTGTCTTTGAGGAAACTGAGAAGGGCTTCCTTGCATCGCTTTGAGGCCTACGCTGATAAAGGAAATTTCATCCGTTCAAAACGTGAAAGAAGCTTTCTGAGAAACTTCTTTCTGTTCTGTGAGTTCATCTCACAGACTTATAACTTAGACTTCAGAAAGCAGTTTGCTAACACTCTTTTCGTGGAATCTGGAAAGTGATATTTGGGAGCCCATAGGGGCCCATGGTGAGAAAGGAAATATCGTCACATAATAAGTAGAGAGAAGCTTTCTGAGAGATTGCTTTCTGATGTGTGACTTCATCACACAGAGTTCCACCCTTCCCTTCTTGGAACAGTTTGCTAACACTGTTGTCATGGATTCTGCAAAGGTATATTTGGGAGCTCATTGAGGGCTATGGTGAAAAAGGAAATATTCTCACATAATAACTAAAGAGAAGCTTTCTGAGAAACTGCATTGCCATGTGTGAATGCAACTCTCAGAGTTACACGTTTCTCTTCAGTGATCAGTTTGTTAACACAGTTTTCTGGAAATCTGCAATTAGACACTTCATAGCGCAATGAAGCTTACGGTGACAGAGGATATATCCACAGATGAAAACTAGAAAGAAGCTTTCTTAGAAACTGCCTGGTGATGTGTGAATTCATCTCACAGAGTTACACTTATGTTTCGTGGAGCAGTCCATTAACACTGTCTTTGAGGAAACTGAGAAGGGCTTCCTTGCATCGCTTTGAGGCCTACGCTGATAAAGGAAATTTCATCCGTTCAAAACGTGAAAGAAGCTTTCTGAGAAACTTCTTTCTGTTCTGTGAGTTCATCTCACAGACTTATAACTTAGACTTCAGAAAGCAGTTTGCTAACACTCTTTTCGTGGAATCTGGAAAGTGATATTTGGGAGCCCATAGGGGCCCATGGTGAGAAAGGAAATATCGTCACATAATAAGTAGAGAGAAGCTTTCTGAGAGATTGCTTTCTGATGTGTGACTTCATCACACAGAGTTCCACCCTTCCCTTCTTGGAACAGTTTGCTAACACTGTTGTCATGGATTCTGCAAAGGTATATTTGGGAGCTCATTGAGGGCTATGGTGAAAAAGGAAATATTCTCACATAATAACTAAAGAGAAGCTTTCTGAGAAACTGCATTGCCATGTGTGAATGCAACTCTCAGAGTTACACGTTTCTCTTCAGTGATCAGTTTGTTAACACAGTTTTCTGGAAATCTGCAATTAGACACTTCATAGCGCAATGAAGCTTACGGTGACAGAGGATATATCCACAGATGAAAACTAGAAAGAAGCTTTCTTAGAAACTGCCTGGTGATGTGTGAATTCATCTCACAGAGTTACACTTATGTTTCGTGGAGCAGTCCATTAACACTGTCTTTGAGGAAACTGAGAAGGGCTTCCTTGCATCGCTTTGAGGCCTACGCTGATAAAGGAAATTTCATCCGTTCAAAACGTGAAAGAAGCTTTCTGAGAAACTTCTTTCTGTTCTGTGAGTTCATCTCACAGACTTATAACTTAGACTTCAGAAAGCAGTTTGCTAACACTCTTTTCGTGGAATCTGGAAAGTGATATTTGGGAGCCCATAGGGGCCCATGGTGAGAAAGGAAATATCGTCACATAATAAGTAGAGAGAAGCTTTCTGAGAGATTGCTTTCTGATGTGTGACTTCATCACACAGAGTTCCACCCTTCCCTTCTTGGAACAGTTTGCTAACACTGTTGTCATGGATTCTGCAAAGGTATATTTGGGAGCTCATTGAGGGCTATGGTGAAAAAGGAAATATTCTCACATAATAACTAAAGAGAAGCTTTCTGAGAAACTGCATTGCCATGTGTGAATGCAACTCTCAGAGTTACACGTTTCTCTTCAGTGATCAGTTTGTTAACACAGTTTTCTGGAAATCTGCAATTAGACACTTCATAGCGCAATGAAGCTTACGGTGACAGAGGATATATCCACAGATGAAAACTAGAAAGAAGCTTTCTTAGAAACTGCCTGGTGATGTGTGAATTCATCTCACAGAGTTACACTTATGTTTCGTGGAGCAGTCCATTAACACTGTCTTTGAGGAAACTGAGAAGGGCTTCCTTGCATCGCTTTGAGGCCTACGCTGATAAAGGAAATTTCATCCGTTCAAAACGTGAAAGAAGCTTTCTGAGAAACTTCTTTCTGTTCTGTGAGTTCATCTCACAGACTTATAACTTAGACTTCAGAAAGCAGTTTGCTAACACTCTTTTCGTGGAATCTGGAAAGTGATATTTGGGAGCCCATAGGGGCCCATGGTGAGAAAGGAAATATCGTCACATAATAAGTAGAGAGAAGCTTTCTGAGAGATTGCTTTCTGATGTGTGACTTCATCACACAGAGTTCCACCCTTCCCTTCTTGGAACAGTTTGCTAACACTGTTGTCATGGATTCTGCAAAGGTATATTTGGGAGCTCATTGAGGGCTATGGTGAAAAAGGAAATATTCTCACATAATAACTAAAGAGAAGCTTTCTGAGAAACTGCATTGCCATGTGTGAATGCAACTCTCAGAGTTACACGTTTCTCTTCAGTGATCAGTTTGTTAACACAGTTTTCTGGAAATCTGCAATTAGACACTTCATAGCGCAATGAAGCTTACGGTGACAGAGGATATCCACAGATGAAAACTAGAAAGAAGCTTTCTTAGAAACTGCCTGGTGATGTGTGAATTCATCTCACAGAGTTACACTTATGTTTCGTGGAGCAGTCCATTAACACTGTCTTTGAGGAAACTGAGAAGGGCTTCCTTGCATCGCTTTGAGGCCTACGCTGATAAAGGAAATTTCATCCGTTCAAAACGTGAAAGAAGCTTTCTGAGAAACTTCTTTCTGTTCTGTGAGTTCATCTCACAGACTTATAACTTAGACTTCAGAAAGCAGTTTGCTAACACTCTTTTCGTGGAATCTGGAAAGTGATATTTGGGAGCCCATAGGGGCCCATGGTGAGAAAGGAAATATCGTCACATAATAAGTAGAGAGAAGCTTTCTGAGAGATTGCTTTCTGATGTGTGACTTCATCACACAGAGTTCCACCCTTCCCTTCTTGGAACAGTTTGCTAACACTGTTGTCATGGATTCTGCAAAGGTATATTTGGGAGCTCATTGAGGGCTATGGTGAAAAAGGAAATATTCTCACATAATAACTAAAGAGAAGCTTTCTGAGAAACTGCATTGCCATGTGTGAATGCAACTCTCAGAGTTACACGTTTCTCTTCAGTGATCAGTTTGTTAACACAGTTTTCTGGAAATCTGCAATTAGACACTTCATAGCGCAATGAAGCTTACGGTGACAGAGGATATATCCACAGATGAAAACTAGAAAGAAGCTTTCTTAGAAACTGCCTGGTGATGTGTGAATTCATCTCACAGAGTTACACTTATGTTTCGTGGAGCAGTCCATTAACACTGTCTTTGAGGAAACTGAGAAGGGCTTCCTTGCATCGCTTTGAGGCCTACGCTGATAAAGGAAATTTCATCCGTTCAAAACGTGAAAGAAGCTTTCTGAGAAACTTCTTTCTGTTCTGTGAGTTCATCTCACAGACTTATAACTTAGACTTCAGAAAGCAGTTTGCTAACACTCTTTTCGTGGAATCTGGAAAGTGATATTTGGGAGCCCATAGGGGCCCATGGTGAGAAAGGAAATATCGTCACATAATAAGTAGAGAGAAGCTTTCTGAGAGATTGCTTTCTGATGTGTGACTTCATCACACAGAGTTCCACCCTTCCCTTCTTGGAACAGTTTGCTAACACTGTTGTCATGGATTCTGCAAAGGTATATTTGGGAGCTCATTGAGGGCTATGGTGAAAAAGGAAATATTCTCACATAATAACTAAAGAGAAGCTTTCTGAGAAACTGCATTGCCATGTGTGAATGCAACTCTCAGAGTTACACGTTTCTCTTCAGTGATCAGTTTGTTAACACAGTTTTCTGGAAATCTGCAATTAGACACTTCATAGCGCAATGAAGCTTACGGTGACAGAGGATATATCCACAGATGAAAACTAGAAAGAAGCTTTCTTAGAAACTGCCTGGTGATGTGTGAATTCATCTCACAGAGTTACACTTATGTTTCGTGGAGCAGTCCATTAACACTGTCTTTGAGGAAACTGAGAAGGGCTTCCTTGCATCGCTTTGAGGCCTACGCTGATAAAGGAAATTTCATCCGTTCAAAACGTGAAAGAAGCTTTCTGAGAAACTTCTTTCTGTTCTGTGAGTTCATCTCACAGACTTATAACTTAGACTTCAGAAAGCAGTTTGCTAACACTCTTTTCGTGGAATCTGGAAAGTGATATTTGGGAGCCCATAGGGGCCCATGGTGAGAAAGGAAATATCGTCACATAATAAGTAGAGAGAAGCTTTCTGAGAGATTGCTTTCTGATGTGTGACTTCATCACACAGAGTTCCACCCTTCCCTTCTTGGAACAGTTTGCTAACACTGTTGTCATGGATTCTGCAAAGGTATATTTGGGAGCTCATTGAGGGCTATGGTGAAAAAGGAAATATTCTCACATAATAACTAAAGAGAAGCTTTCTGAGAAACTGCATTGCCATGTGTGAATGCAACTCTCAGAGTTACACGTTTCTCTTCAGTGATCAGTTTGTTAACACAGTTTTCTGGAAATCTGCAATTAGACACTTCATAGCGCAATGAAGCTTACGGTGACAGAGGATATATCCACAGATGAAAACTAGAAAGAAGCTTTCTTAGAAACTGCCTGGTGATGTGTGAATTCATCTCACAGAGTTACACTTATGTTTCGTGGAGCAGTCCATTAACACTGTCTTTGAGGAAACTGAGAAGGGCTTCCTTGCATCGCTTTGAGGCCTACGCTGATAAAGGAAATTTCATCCGTTCAAAACGTGAAAGAAGCTTTCTGAGAAACTTCTTTCTGTTCTGTGAGTTCATCTCACAGACTTATAACTTAGACTTCAGAAAGCAGTTTGCTAACACTCTTTTCGTGGAATCTGGAAAGTGATATTTGGGAGCCCATAGGGGCCCATGGTGAGAAAGGAAATATCGTCACATAATAAGTAGAGAGAAGCTTTCTGAGAGATTGCTTTCTGATGTGTGACTTCATCACACAGAGTTCCACCCTTCCCTTCTTGGAACAGTTTGCTAACACTGTTGTCATGGATTCTGCAAAGGTATATTTGGGAGCTCATTGAGGGCTATGGTGAAAAAGGAAATATTCTCACATAATAACTAAAGAGAAGCTTTCTGAGAAACTGCATTGCCATGTGTGAATGCAACTCTCAGAGTTACACGTTTCTCTTCAGTGATCAGTTTGTTAACACAGTTTTCTGGAAATCTGCAATTAGACACTTCATAGCGCAATGAAGCTTACGGTGACAGAGGATATATCCACAGATGAAAACTAGAAAGAAGCTTTCTTAGAAACTGCCTGGTGATGTGTGAATTCATCTCACAGAGTTACACTTATGTTTCGTGGAGCAGTCCATTAACACTGTCTTTGAGGAAACTGAGAAGGGCTTCCTTGCATCGCTTTGAGGCCTACGCTGATAAAGGAAATTTCATCCGTTCAAAACGTGAAAGAAGCTTTCTGAGAAACTTCTTTCTGTTCTGTGAGTTCATCTCACAGACTTATAACTTAGACTTCAGAAAGCAGTTTGCTAACACTCTTTTCGTGGAATCTGGAAAGTGATATTTGGGAGCCCATAGGGGCCCATGGTGAGAAAGGAAATATCGTCACATAATAAGTAGAGAGAAGCTTTCTGAGAGATTGCTTTCTGATGTGTGACTTCATCACACAGAGTTCCACCCTTCCCTTCTTGGAACAGTTTGCTAACACTGTTGTCATGGATTCTGCAAAGGTATATTTGGGAGCTCATTGAGGGCTATGGTGAAAAAGGAAATATTCTCACATAATAACTAAAGAGAAGCTTTCTGAGAAACTGCATTGCCATGTGTGAATGCAACTCTCAGAGTTACACGTTTCTCTTCAGTGATCAGTTTGTTAACACAGTTTTCTGGAAATCTGCAATTAGACACTTCATAGCGCAATGAAGCTTACGGTGACAGAGGATATATCCACAGATGAAAACTAGAAAGAAGCTTTCTTAGAAACTGCCTGGTGATGTGTGAATTCATCTCACAGAGTTACACTTCTGTTTCGTGGAGCAGTCCATTAACACTGTCTTTGAGGAAACTGAGAAGGGCTTCCTTGCATCGCTTTGAGGCCTACGCTGATAAAGGAAATTTCATCCGTTCAAAACGTGAAAGAAGCTTTCTGAGAAACTTCTTTCTGTTCTGTGAGTTCAACTCACAGAGTTACACTTATGTTTCCTGGAGCAGTCCATTAACACTGTCTTTGAGTTCATCTCACAGACTTATAACTTAGACTTCAGAAAGCAGTTTGCTAACACTCTTTTCGTGGAATCTGGAAAGTGATATTTGGGAGCCCATAGGGGCCCATGGTGAGAAAGGAAATATCGTCACATAATAAGTAGAGAGAAGCTTTCTGAGAGATTGCTTTCTGATGTGTGACTTCATCACACAGAGTTCCACCCTTCCCTTCTTGGAACAGTTTGCTAACACTGTTGTCATGGATTCTGCAAAGGTATATTTGGGAGCTCATTGAGGGCTATGGTGAAAAAGGAAATATTCTCACATAATAACTAAAGAGAAGCTTTCTGAGAAACTGCATTGCCATGTGTGAATGCAACTCTCAGAGTTACACGTTTCTCTTCAGTGATCAGTTTGTTAACACAGTTTTCTGGAAATCTGCAATTAGACACTTCATAGCGCAATGAAGCTTACGGTGACAGAGGATATATCCACAGATGAAAACTAGAAAGAAGCTTTCTTAGAAACTGCCTGGTGATGTGTGAATTCATCTCACAGAGTTACACTTATGTTTCGTGGAGCAGTCCATTAACACTGTCTTTGAGGAAACTGAGAAGGGCTTCCTTGCATCGCTTTGAGGCCTACGCTGATAAAGGAAATTTCATCCGTTCAAAACGTGAAAGAAGCTTTCTGAGAAACTTCTTTCTGTTCTGTGAGTTCATCTCACAGACTTATAACTTAGACTTCAGAAAGCAGTTTGCTAACACTCTTTTCGTGGAATCTGGAAAGTGATATTTGGGAGCCCATAGGGGCCCATGGTGAGAAAGGAAATATCGTCACATAATAAGTAGAGAGAAGCTTTCTGAGAGATTGCTTTCTGATGTGTGACTTCATCACACAGAGTTCCACCCTTCCCTTCTTGGAACAGTTTGCTAACACTGTTGTCATGGATTCTGCAAAGGTATATTTGGGAGCTCATTGAGGGCTATGGTGAAAAAGGAAATATTCTCACATAATAACTAAAGAGAAGCTTTCTGAGAAACTGCATTGCCATGTGTGAATGCAACTCTCAGAGTTACACGTTTCTCTTCAGTGATCAGTTTGTTAACACAGTTTTCTGGAAATCTGCAATTAGACACTTCATAGCGCAATGAAGCTTACGGTGACAGAGGATATATCCACAGATGAAAACTAGAAAGAAGCTTTCTTAGAAACTGCCTGGTGATGTGTGAATTCATCTCACAGAGTTACACTTATGTTTCGTGGAGCAGTCCATTAACACTGTCTTTGAGGAAACTGAGAAGGGCTTCCTTGCATCGCTTTGAGGCCTACGCTGATAAAGGAAATTTCATCCGTTCAAAACGTGAAAGAAGCTTTCTGAGAAACTTCTTTCTGTTCTGTGAGTTCATCTCACAGACTTATAACTTAGACTTCAGAAAGCAGTTTGCTAACACTCTTTTCGTGGAATCTGGAAAGTGATATTTGGGAGCCCATAGGGGCCCATGGTGAGAAAGGAAATATCGTCACATAATAAGTAGAGAGAAGCTTTCTGAGAGATTGCTTTCTGATGTGTGACTTCATCACACAGAGTTCCACCCTTCCCTTCTTGGAACAGTTTGCTAACACTGTTGTCATGGATTCTGCAAAGGTATATTTGGGAGCTCATTGAGGGCTATGGTGAAAAAGGAAATATTCTCACATAATAACTAAAGAGAAGCTTTCTGAGAAACTGCATTGCCATGTGTGAATGCAACTCTCAGAGTTACACGTTTCTCTTCAGTGATCAGTTTGTTAACACAGTTTTCTGGAAATCTGCAATTAGACACTTCATAGCGCAATGAAGCTTACGGTGACAGAGGATATA
Source organism: Rhinopithecus roxellana (assembly GCF_007565055.1). Lineage (NCBI taxonomy): Eukaryota > Metazoa > Chordata > Mammalia > Primates > Cercopithecidae > Rhinopithecus > Rhinopithecus roxellana. Next base: position 65,719,480 of record NC_044551.1, read on the forward strand.
TCCACAGATGAAAACTAGAAAGAAGCTTTCTTAGAAACTGCCTGGTGATGTGTGAATTCATCTCACAGAGTTACACTTATGTTTCGTGGAGCAGTCCATTAACACTGTCTTTGAGGAAACTGAGAAGGGCTTCCTTGCATCGCTTTGAGGCCTACGCTGATAAAGGAAATTTCATCCGTTCAAAACGTGAAAGAAGCTTTCTGAGAAACTTCTTTCTGTTCTGTGAGTTCATCTCACAGACTTATAACTTAGACTTCAGAAAGCAGTTTGCTAACACTCTTTTCGTGGAATCTGGAAAGTGATATTTGGGAGCCCATAGGGGCCCATGGTGAGAAAGGAAATATCGTCACATAATAAGTAGAGAGAAGCTTTCTGAGAGATTGCTTTCTGATGTGTGACTTCATCACACAGAGTTCCACCCTTCCCTTCTTGGAACAGTTTGCTAACACTGTTGTCATGGATTCTGCAAAGGTATATTTGGGAGCTCATTGAGGGCTATGGTGAAAAAGGAAATATTCTCACATAATAACTAAAGAGAAGCTTTCTGAGAAACTGCATTGCCATGTGTGAATGCAACTCTCAGAGTTACACGTTTCTCTTCAGTGATCAGTTTGTTAACACAGTTTTCTGGAAATCTGCAATTAGACACTTCATAGCGCAATGAAGCTTACGGTGACAGAGGATATATCCACAGATGAAAACTAGAAAGAAGCTTTCTTAGAAACTGCCTGGTGATGTGTGAATTCATCTCACAGAGTTACACTTATGTTTCGTGGAGCAGTCCATTAACACTGTCTTTGAGGAAACTGAGAAGGGCTTCCTTGCATCGCTTTGAGGCCTACGCTGATAAAGGAAATTTCATCCGTTCAAAACGTGAAAGAAGCTTTCTGAGAAACTTCTTTCTGTTCTGTGAGTTCATCTCACAGACTTATAACTTAGACTTCAGAAAGCAGTTTGCTAACACTCTTTTCGTGGAATCTGGAAAGTGATATTTGGGAGCCCATAGGGGCCCATGGTGAGAAAGGAAATATCGTCACATAATAAGTAGAGAGAAGCTTTCTGAGAGATTGCTTTCTGATGTGTGACTTCATCACACAGAGTTCCACCCTTCCCTTCTTGGAACAGTTTGCTAACACTGTTGTCATGGATTCTGCAAAGGTATATTTGGGAGCTCATTGAGGGCTATGGTGAAAAAGGAAATATTCTCACATAATAACTAAAGAGAAGCTTTCTGAGAAACTGCATTGCCATGTGTGAATGCAACTCTCAGAGTTACACGTTTCTCTTCAGTGATCAGTTTGTTAACACAGTTTTCTGGAAATCTGCAATTAGACACTTCATAGCGCAATGAAGCTTACGGTGACAGAGGATATATCCACAGATGAAAACTAGAAAGAAGCTTTCTTAGAAACTGCCTGGTGATGTGTGAATTCATCTCACAGAGTTACACTTATGTTTCGTGGAGCAGTCCATTAACACTGTCTTTGAGGAAACTGAGAAGGGCTTCCTTGCATCGCTTTGAGGCCTACGCTGATAAAGGAAATTTCATCCGTTCAAAACGTGAAAGAAGCTTTCTGAGAAACTTCTTTCTGTTCTGTGAGTTCATCTCACAGACTTATAACTTAGACTTCAGAAAGCAGTTTGCTAACACTCTTTTCGTGGAATCTGGAAAGTGATATTTGGGAGCCCATAGGGGCCCATGGTGAGAAAGGAAATATCGTCACATAATAAGTAGAGAGAAGCTTTCTGAGAGATTGCTTTCTGATGTGTGACTTCATCACACAGAGTTCCACCCTTCCCTTCTTGGAACAGTTTGCTAACACTGTTGTCATGGATTCTGCAAAGGTATATTTGGGAGCTCATTGAGGGCTATGGTGAAAAAGGAAATATTCTCACATAATAACTAAAGAGAAGCTTTCTGAGAAACTGCATTGCCATGTGTGAATGCAACTCTCAGAGTTACACGTTTCTCTTCAGTGATCAGTTTGTTAACACAGTTTTCTGGAAATCTGCAATTAGACACTTCATAGCGCAATGAAGCTTACGGTGACAGAGGATATATCCACAGATGAAAACTAGAAAGAAGCTTTCTTAGAAACTGCCTGGTGATGTGTGAATTCATCTCACAGAGTTACACTTATGTTTCGTGGAGCAGTCCATTAACACTGTCTTTGAGGAAACTGAGAAGGGCTTCCTTGCATCGCTTTGAGGCCTACGCTGATAAAGGAAATTTCATCCGTTCAAAACGTGAAAGAAGCTTTCTGAGAAACTTCTTTCTGTTCTGTGAGTTCATCTCACAGACTTATAACTTAGACTTCAGAAAGCAGTTTGCTAACACTCTTTTCGTGGAATCTGGAAAGTGATATTTGGGAGCCCATAGGGGCCCATGGTGAGAAAGGAAATATCGTCACATAATAAGTAGAGAGAAGCTTTCTGAGAGATTGCTTTCTGATGTGTGACTTCATCACACAGAGTTCCACCCTTCCCTTCTTGGAACAGTTTGCTAACACTGTTGTCATGGATTCTGCAAAGGTATATTTGGGAGCTCATTGAGGGCTATGGTGAAAAAGGAAATATTCTCACATAATAACTAAAGAGAAGCTTTCTGAGAAACTGCATTGCCATGTGTGAATGCAACTCTCAGAGTTACACGTTTCTCTTCAGTGATCAGTTTGTTAACACAGTTTTCTGGAAATCTGCAATTAGACACTTCATAGCGCAATGAAGCTTACGGTGACAGAGGATATATCCACAGATGAAAACTAGAAAGAAGCTTTCTTAGAAACTGCCTGGTGATGTGTGAATTCATCTCACAGAGTTACACTTATGTTTCGTGGAGCAGTCCATTAACACTGTCTTTGAGGAAACTGAGAAGGGCTTCCTTGCATCGCTTTGAGGCCTACGCTGATAAAGGAAATTTCATCCGTTCAAAACGTGAAAGAAGCTTTCTGAGAAACTTCTTTCTGTTCTGTGAGTTCATCTCACAGACTTATAACTTAGACTTCAGAAAGCAGTTTGCTAACACTCTTTTCGTGGAATCTGGAAAGTGATATTTGGGAGCCCATAGGGGCCCATGGTGAGAAAGGAAATATCGTCACATAATAAGTAGAGAGAAGCTTTCTGAGAGATTGCTTTCTGATGTGTGACTTCATCACACAGAGTTCCACCCTTCCCTTCTTGGAACAGTTTGCTAACACTGTTGTCATGGATTCTGCAAAGGTATATTTGGGAGCTCATTGAGGGCTATGGTGAAAAAGGAAATATTCTCACATAATAACTAAAGAGAAGCTTTCTGAGAAACTGCATTGCCATGTGTGAATGCAACTCTCAGAGTTACACGTTTCTCTTCAGTGATCAGTTTGTTAACACAGTTTTCTGGAAATCTGCAATTAGACACTTCATAGCGCAATGAAGCTTACGGTGACAGAGGATATATCCACAGATGAAAACTAGAAAGAAGCTTTCTTAGAAACTGCCTGGTGATGTGTGAATTCATCTCACAGAGTTACACTTATGTTTCGTGGAGCAGTCCATTAACACTGTCTTTGAGGAAACTGAGAAGGGCTTCCTTGCATCGCTTTGAGGCCTACGCTGATAAAGGAAATTTCATCCGTTCAAAACGTGAAAGAAGCTTTCTGAGAAACTTCTTTCTGTTCTGTGAGTTCATCTCACAGACTTATAACTTAGACTTCAGAAAGCAGTTTGCTAACACTCTTTTCGTGGAATCTGGAAAGTGATATTTGGGAGCCCATAGGGGCCCATGGTGAGAAAGGAAATATCGTCACATAATAAGTAGAGAGAAGCTTTCTGAGAGATTGCTTTCTGATGTGTGACTTCATCACACAGAGTTCCACCCTTCCCTTCTTGGAACAGTTTGCTAACACTGTTGTCATGGATTCTGCAAAGGTATATTTGGGAGCTCATTGAGGGCTATGGTGAAAAAGGAAATATTCTCACATAATAACTAAAGAGAAGCTTTCTGAGAAACTGCATTGCCATGTGTGAATGCAACTCTCAGAGTTACACGTTTCTCTTCAGTGATCAGTTTGTTAACACAGTTTTCTGGAAATCTGCAATTAGACACTTCATAGCGCAATGAAGCTTACGGTGACAGAGGATATATCCACAGATGAAAACTAGAAAGAAGCTTTCTTAGAAACTGCCTGGTGATGTGTGAATTCATCTCACAGAGTTACACTTATGTTTCGTGGAGCAGTCCATTAACACTGTCTTTGAGGAAACTGAGAAGGGCTTCCTTGCATCGCTTTGAGGCCTACGCTGATAAAGGAAATTTCATCCGTTCAAAACGTGAAAGAAGCTTTCTGAGAAACTTCTTTCTGTTCTGTGAGTTCATCTCACAGACTTATAACTTAGACTTCAGAAAGCAGTTTGCTAACACTCTTTTCGTGGAATCTGGAAAGTGATATTTGGGAGCCCATAGGGGCCCATGGTGAGAAAGGAAATATCGTCACATAATAAGTAGAGAGAAGCTTTCTGAGAGATTGCTTTCTGATGTGTGACTTCATCACACAGAGTTCCACCCTTCCCTTCTTGGAACAGTTTGCTAACACTGTTGTCATGGATTCTGCAAAGGTATATTTGGGAGCTCATTGAGGGCTATGGTGAAAAAGGAAATATTCTCACATAATAACTAAAGAGAAGCTTTCTGAGAAACTGCATTGCCATGTGTGAATGCAACTCTCAGAGTTACACGTTTCTCTTCAGTGATCAGTTTGTTAACACAGTTTTCTGGAAATCTGCAATTAGACACTTCATAGCGCAATGAAGCTTACGGTGACAGAGGATATATCCACAGATGAAAACTAGAAAGAAGCTTTCTTAGAAACTGCCTGGTGATGTGTGAATTCATCTCACAGAGTTACACTTATGTTTCGTGGAGCAGTCCATTAACACTGTCTTTGAGGAAACTGAGAAGGGCTTCCTTGCATCGCTTTGAGGCCTACGCTGATAAAGGAAATTTCATCCGTTCAAAACGTGAAAGAAGCTTTCTGAGAAACTTCTTTCTGTTCTGTGAGTTCATCTCACAGACTTATAACTTAGACTTCAGAAAGCAGTTTGCTAACACTCTTTTCGTGGAATCTGGAAAGTGATATTTGGGAGCCCATAGGGGCCCATGGTGAGAAAGGAAATATCGTCACATAATAAGTAGAGAGAAGCTTTCTGAGAGATTGCTTTCTGATGTGTGACTTCATCACACAGAGTTCCACCCTTCCCTTCTTGGAACAGTTTGCTAACACTGTTGTCATGGATTCTGCAAAGGTATATTTGGGAGCTCATTGAGGGCTATGGTGAAAAAGGAAATATTCTCACATAATAACTAAAGAGAAGCTTTCTGAGAAACTGCATTGCCATGTGTGAATGCAACTCTCAGAGTTACACGTTTCTCTTCAGTGATCAGTTTGTTAACACAGTTTTCTGGAAATCTGCAATTAGACACTTCATAGCGCAATGAAGCTTACGGTGACAGAGGATATATCCACAGATGAAAACTAGAAAGAAGCTTTCTTAGAAACTGCCTGGTGATGTGTGAATTCATCTCACAGAGTTACACTTATGTTTCGTGGAGCAGTCCATTAACACTGTCTTTGAGGAAACTGAGAAGGGCTTCCTTGCATCGCTTTGAGGCCTACGCTGATAAAGGAAATTTCATCCGTTCAAAACGTGAAAGAAGCTTTCTGAGAAACTTCTTTCTGTTCTGTGAGTTCATCTCACAGACTTATAACTTAGACTTCAGAAAGCAGTTTGCTAACACTCTTTTCGTGGAATCTGGAAAGTGATATTTGGGAGCCCATAGGGGCCCATGGTGAGAAAGGAAATATCGTCACATAATAAGTAGAGAGAAGCTTTCTGAGAGATTGCTTTCTGATGTGTGACTTCATCACACAGAGTTCCACCCTTCCCTTCTTGGAACAGTTTGCTAACACTGTTGTCATGGATTCTGCAAAGGTATATTTGGGAGCTCATTGAGGGCTATGGTGAAAAAGGAAATATTCTCACATAATAACTAAAGAGAAGCTTTCTGAGAAACTGCATTGCCATGTGTGAATGCAACTCTCAGAGTTACACGTTTCTCTTCAGTGATCAGTTTGTTAACACAGTTTTCTGGAAATCTGCAATTAGACACTTCATAGCGCAATGAAGCTTACGGTGACAGAGGATATATCCACAGATGAAAACTAGAAAGAAGCTTTCTTAGAAACTGCCTGGTGATGTGTGAATTCATCTCACAGAGTTACACTTATGTTTCGTGGAGCAGTCCATTAACACTGTCTTTGAGGAAACTGAGAAGGGCTTCCTTGCATCGCTTTGAGGCCTACGCTGATAAAGGAAATTTCATCCGTTCAAAACGTGAAAGAAGCTTTCTGAGAAACTTCTTTCTGTTCTGTGAGTTCATCTCACAGACTTATAACTTAGACTTCAGAAAGCAGTTTGCTAACACTCTTTTCGTGGAATCTGGAAAGTGATATTTGGGAGCCCATAGGGGCCCATGGTGAGAAAGGAAATATCGTCACATAATAAGTAGAGAGAAGCTTTCTGAGAGATTGCTTTCTGATGTGTGACTTCATCACACAGAGTTCCACCCTTCCCTTCTTGGAACAGTTTGCTAACACTGTTGTCATGGATTCTGCAAAGGTATATTTGGGAGCTCATTGAGGGCTATGGTGAAAAAGGAAATATTCTCACATAATAACTAAAGAGAAGCTTTCTGAGAAACTGCATTGCCATGTGTGAATGCAACTCTCAGAGTTACACGTTTCTCTTCAGTGATCAGTTTGTTAACACAGTTTTCTGGAAATCTGCAATTAGACACTTCATAGCGCAATGAAGCTTACGGTGACAGAGGATATATCCACAGATGAAAACTAGAAAGAAGCTTTCTTAGAAACTGCCTGGTGATGTGTGAATTCATCTCACAGAGTTACACTTATGTTTCGTGGAGCAGTCCATTAACACTGTCTTTGAGGAAACTGAGAAGGGCTTCCTTGCATCGCTTTGAGGCCTACGCTGATAAAGGAAATTTCATCCGTTCAAAACGTGAAAGAAGCTTTCTGAGAAACTTCTTTCTGTTCTGTGAGTTCATCTCACAGACTTATAACTTAGACTTCAGAAAGCAGTTTGCTAACACTCTTTTCGTGGAATCTGGAAAGTGATATTTGGGAGCCCATAGGGGCCCATGGTGAGAAAGGAAATATCGTCACATAATAAGTAGAGAGAAGCTTTCTGAGAGATTGCTTTCTGATGTGTGACTTCATCACACAGAGTTCCACCCTTCCCTTCTTGGAACAGTTTGCTAACACTGTTGTCATGGATTCTGCAAAGGTATATTTGGGAGCTCATTGAGGGCTATGGTGAAAAAGGAAATATTCTCACATAATAACTAAAGAGAAGCTTTCTGAGAAACTGCATTGCCATGTGTGAATGCAACTCTCAGAGTTACACGTTTCTCTTCAGTGATCAGTTTGTTAACACAGTTTTCTGGAAATCTGCAATTAGACACTTCATAGCGCAATGAAGCTTACGGTGACAGAGGATATATCCACAGATGAAAACTAGAAAGAAGCTTTCTTAGAAACTGCCTGGTGATGTGTGAATTCATCTCACAGAGTTACACTTATGTTTCGTGGAGCAGTCCATTAACACTGTCTTTGAGGAAACTGAGAAGGGCTTCCTTGCATCGCTTTGAGGCCTACGCTGATAAAGGAAATTTCATCCGTTCAAAACGTGAAAGAAGCTTTCTGAGAAACTTCTTTCTGTTCTGTGAGTTCATCTCACAGACTTATAACTTAGACTTCAGAAAGCAGTTTGCTAACACTCTTTTCGTGGAATCTGGAAAGTGATATTTGGGAGCCCATAGGGGCCCATGGTGAGAAAGGAAATATCGTCACATAATAAGTAGAGAGAAGCTTTCTGAGAGATTGCTTTCTGATGTGTGACTTCATCACACAGAGTTCCACCCTTCCCTTCTTGGAACAGTTTGCTAACACTGTTGTCATGGATTCTGCAAAGGTATATTTGGGAGCTCATTGAGGGCTATGGTGAAAAAGGAAATATTCTCACATAATAACTAAAGAGAAGCTTTCTGAGAAACTGCATTGCCATGTGTGAATGCAACTCTCAGAGTTACACGTTTCTCTTCAGTGATCAGTTTGTTAACACAGTTTTCTGGAAATCTGCAATTAGACACTTCATAGCGCAATGAAGCTTACGGTGACAGAGGATATATCCACAGATGAAAACTAGAAAGAAGCTTTCTTAGAAACTGCCTGGTGATGTGTGAATTCATCTCACAGAGTTACACTTATGTTTCGTGGAGCAGTCCATTAACACTGTCTTTGAGGAAACTGAGAAGGGCTTCCTTGCATCGCTTTGAGGCCTACGCTGATAAAGGAAATTTCATCCGTTCAAAACGTGAAAGAAGCTTTCTGAGAAACTTCTTTCTGTTCTGTGAGTTCATCTCACAGACTTATAACTTAGACTTCAGAAAGCAGTTTGCTAACACTCTTTTCGTGGAATCTGGAAAGTGATATTTGGGAGCCCATAGGGGCCCATGGTGAGAAAGGAAATATCGTCACATAATAAGTAGAGAGAAGCTTTCTGAGAGATTGCTTTCTGATGTGTGACTTCATCACACAGAGTTCCACCCTTCCCTTCTTGGAACAGTTTGCTAACACTGTTGTCATGGATTCTGCAAAGGTATATTTGGGAGCTCATTGAGGGCTATGGTGAAAAAGGAAATATTCTCACATAATAACTAAAGAGAAGCTTTCTGAGAAACTGCATTGCCATGTGTGAATGCAACTCTCAGAGTTACACGTTTCTCTTCAGTGATCAGTTTGTTAACACAGTTTTCTGGAAATCTGCAATTAGACACTTCATAGCGCAATGAAGCTTACGGTGACAGAGGATATATCCACAGATGAAAACTAGAAAGAAGCTTTCTTAGAAACTGCCTGGTGATGTGTGAATTCATCTCACAGAGTTACACTTATGTTTCGTGGAGCAGTCCATTAACACTGTCTTTGAGGAAACTGAGAAGGGCTTCCTTGCATCGCTTTGAGGCCTACGCTGATAAAGGAAATTTCATCCGTTCAAAACGTGAAAGAAGCTTTCTGAGAAACTTCTTTCTGTTCTGTGAGTTCATCTCACAGACTTATAACTTAGACTTCAGAAAGCAGTTTGCTAACACTCTTTTCGTGGAATCTGGAAAGTGATATTTGGGAGCCCATAGGGGCCCATGGTGAGAAAGGAAATATCGTCACATAATAAGTAGAGAGAAGCTTTCTGAGAGATTGCTTTCTGATGTGTGACTTCATCACACAGAGTTCCACCCTTCCCTTCTTGGAACAGTTTGCTAACACTGTTGTCATGGATTCTGCAAAGGTATATTTGGGAGCTCATTGAGGGCTATGGTGAAAAAGGAAATATTCTCACATAATAACTAAAGAGAAGCTTTCTGAGAAACTGCATTGCCATGTGTGAATGCAACTCTCAGAGTTACACGTTTCTCTTCAGTGATCAGTTTGTTAACACAGTTTTCTGGAAATCTGCAATTAGACACTTCATAGCGCAATGAAGCTTACGGTGACAGAGGATATATCCACAGATGAAAACTAGAAAGAAGCTTTCTTAGAAACTGCCTGGTGATGTGTGAATTCATCTCACAGAGTTACACTTATGTTTCGTGGAGCAGTCCATTAACACTGTCTTTGAGGAAACTGAGAAGGGCTTCCTTGCATCGCTTTGAGGCCTACGCTGATAAAGGAAATTTCATCCGTTCAAAACGTGAAAGAAGCTTTCTGAGAAACTTCTTTCTGTTCTGTGAGTTCATCTCACAGACTTATAACTTAGACTTCAGAAAGCAGTTTGCTAACACTCTTTTCGTGGAATCTGGAAAGTGATATTTGGGAGCCCATAGGGGCCCATGGTGAGAAAGGAAATATCGTCACATAATAAGTAGAGAGAAGCTTTCTGAGAGATTGCTTTCTGATGTGTGACTTCATCACACAGAGTTCCACCCTTCCCTTCTTGGAACAGTTTGCTAACACTGTTGTCATGGATTCTGCAAAGGTATATTTGGGAGCTCATTGAGGGCTATGGTGAAAAAGGAAATATTCTCACATAATAACTAAAGAGAAGCTTTCTGAGAAACTGCATTGCCATGTGTGAATGCAACTCTCAGAGTTACACGTTTCTCTTCAGTGATCAGTTTGTTAACACAGTTTTCTGGAAATCTGCAATTAGACACTTCATAGCGCAATGAAGCTTACGGTGACAGAGGATATATCCACAGATGAAAACTAGAAAGAAGCTTTCTTAGAAACTGCCTGGTGATGTGTGAATTCATCTCACAGAGTTACACTTATGTTTCGTGGAGCAGTCCATTAACACTGTCTTTGAGGAAACTGAGAAGGGCTTCCTTGCATCGCTTTGAGGCCTACGCTGATAAAGGAAATTTCATCCGTTCAAAACGTGAAAGAAGCTTTCTGAGAAACTTCTTTCTGTTCTGTGAGTTCATCTCACAGACTTATAACTTAGACTTCAGAAAGCAGTTTGCTAACACTCTTTTCGTGGAATCTGGAAAGTGATATTTGGGAGCCCATAGGGGCCCATGGTGAGAAAGGAAATATCGTCACATAATAAGTAGAGAGAAGCTTTCTGAGAGATTGCTTTCTGATGTGTGACTTCATCACACAGAGTTCCACCCTTCCCTTCTTGGAACAGTTTGCTAACACTGTTGTCATGGATTCTGCAAAGGTATATTTGGGAGCTCATTGAGGGCTATGGTGAAAAAGGAAATATTCTCACATAATAACTAAAGAGAAGCTTTCTGAGAAACTGCATTGCCATGTGTGAATGCAACTCTCAGAGTTACACGTTTCTCTTCAGTGATCAGTTTGTTAACACAGTTTTCTGGAAATCTGCAATTAGACACTTCATAGCGCAATGAAGCTTACGGTGACAGAGGATATATCCACAGATGAAAACTAGAAAGAAGCTTTCTTAGAAACTGCCTGGTGATGTGTGAATTCATCTCACAGAGTTACACTTATGTTTCGTGGAGCAGTCCATTAACACTGTCTTTGAGGAAACTGAGAAGGGCTTCCTTGCATCGCTTTGAGGCCTACGCTGATAAAGGAAATTTCATCCGTTCAAAACGTGAAAGAAGCTTTCTGAGAAACTTCTTTCTGTTCTGTGAGTTCATCTCACAGACTTATAACTTAGACTTCAGAAAGCAGTTTGCTAACACTCTTTTCGTGGAATCTGGAAAGTGATATTTGGGAGCCCATAGGGGCCCATGGTGAGAAAGGAAATATCGTCACATAATAAGCAGAGAGAAGCTTTCTGAGAGATTGCTTTCTGATGTGTGACTTCATCACACAGAGTTCCACCCTTCCCTTCTTGGAACAGTTTGCTAACACTGTTGTCATGGATTCTGCAAAGGTATATTTGGGAGCTCATTGAGGGCTATGGTGAAAAAGGAAATATTCTCACATAATAACTAAAGAGAAGCTTTCTGAGAAACTGCATTGCCATGTGTGAATGCAACTCTCAGAGTTACACGTTTCTCTTCAGTGATCAGTTTGTTAACACAGTTTTCTGGAAATCTGCAATTAGACACTTCATAGCGCAATGAAGCTTACGGTGACAGAGGATATATCCACAGATGAAAACTAGAAAGAAGCTTTCTTAGAAACTGCCTGGTGATGTGTGAATTCATCTCACAGAGTTACACTTATGTTTCGTGGAGCAGTCCATTAACACTGTCTTTGAGGAAACTGAGAAGGGCTTCCTTGCATCGCTTTGAGGCCTACGCTGATAAAGGAAATTTCATCCGTTCAAAACGTGAAAGAAGCTTTCTGAGAAACTTCTTTCTGTTCTGTGCTGTGAGTTCATCTCACAGACTTATAACTTAGACTTCAGAAAGCAGTTTGCTAACACTCTTTTCGTGGAATCTGGAAAGTGATATTTGGGAGCCCATAGGGGCCCATGGTGAGAAAGGAAATATCGTCACATAATAAGTAGAGAGAAGCTTTCTGAGAGATTGCTTTCTGATGTGTGACTTCATCACACAGAGTTCCACCCTTCCCTTCTTGGAACAGTTTGCTAACACTGTTGTCATGGATTCTGCAAAGGTATATTTGGGAGCTCATTGAGGGCTATGGTGAAAAAGGAAATATTCTCACATAATAACTAAAGAGAAGCTTTCTGAGAAACTGCATTGCCATGTGTGAATGCAACTCTCAGAGTTACACGTTTCTCTTCAGTGATCAGTTTGTTAACACAGTTTTCTGGAAATCTGCAATTAGACACTTCATAGCGCAATGAAGCTTACGGTGACAGAGGATATATCCACAGATGAAAACTAGAAAGAAGCTTTCTTAGAAACTGCCTGGTGATGTGTGAATTCATCTCACAGAGTTACACTTATGTTTCGTGGAGCAGTCCATTAACACTGTCTTTGAGGAAACTGAGAAGGGCTTCCTTGCATCGCTTTGAGGCCTACGCTGATAAAGGAAATTTCATCCGTTCAAAACGTGAAAGAAGCTTTCTGAGAAACTTCTTTCTGTTCTGTGAGTTCATCTCACAGACTTATAACTTAGACTTCAGAAAGCAGTTTGCTAACACTCTTTTCGTGGAATCTGGAAAGTGATATTTGGGAGCCCATAGGGGCCCATGGTGAGAAAGGAAATATCGTCACATAATAAGTAGAGAGAAGCTTTCTGAGAGATTGCTTTCTGATGTGTGACTTCATCACACAGAGTTCCACCCTTCCCTTCTTGGAACAGTTTGCTAACACTGTTGTCATGGATTCTGCAAAGGTATATTTGGGAGCTCATTGAGGGCTATGGTGAAAAAGGAAATATTCTCACATAATAACTAAAGAGAAGCTTTCTGAGAAACTGCATTGCCATGTGTGAATGCAACTCTCAGAGTTACACGTTTCTCTTCAGTGATCAGTTTGTTAACACAGTTTTCTGGAAATCTGCAATTAGACACTTCATAGCGCAATGAAGCTTACGGTGACAGAGGATATATCCACAGATGAAAACTAGAAAGAAGCTTTCTTAGAAACTGCCTGGTGATGTGTGAATTCATCTCACAGAGTTACACTTATGTTTCGTGGAGCAGTCCATTAACACTGTCTTTGAGGAAACTGAGAAGGGCTTCCTTGCATCGCTTTGAGGCCTACGCTGATAAAGGAAATTTCATCCGTTCAAAACGTGAAAGAAGCTTTCTGAGAAACTTCTTTCTGTTCTGTGAGTTCATCTCACAGACTTATAACTTAGACTTCAGAAAGCAGTTTGCTAACACTCTTTTCGTGGAATCTGGAAAGTGATATTTGGGAGCCCATAGGGGCCCATGGTGAGAAAGGAAATATCGTCACATAATAAGTAGAGAGAAGCTTTCTGAGAGATTGCTTTCTGATGTGTGACTTCATCACACAGAGTTCCACCCTTCCCTTCTTGGAACAGTTTGCTAACACTGTTGTCATGGATTCTGCAAAGGTATATTTGGGAGCTCATTGAGGGCTATGGTGAAAAAGGAAATATTCTCACATAATAACTAAAGAGAAGCTTTCTGAGAAACTGCATTGCCATGTGTGAATGCAACTCTCAGAGTTACACGTTTCTCTTCAGTGATCAGTTTGTTAACACAGTTTTCTGGAAATCTGCAATTAGACACTTCATAGCGCAATGAAGCTTACGGTGACAGAGGATATATCCACAGATGAAAACTAGAAAGAAGCTTTCTTAGAAACTGCCTGGTGATGTGTGAATTCATCTCACAGAGTTACACTTATGTTTCGTGGAGCAGTCCATTAACACTGTCTTTGAGGAAACTGAGAAGGGCTTCCTTGCATCGCTTTGAGGCCTACGCTGATAAAGGAAATTTCATCCGTTCAAAACGTGAAAGAAGCTTTCTGAGAAACTTCTTTCTGTTCTGTGAGTTCATCTCACAGACTTATAACTTAGACTTCAGAAAGCAGTTTGCTAACACTCTTTTCGTGGAATCTGGAAAGTGATATTTGGGAGCCCATAGGGGCCCATGGTGAGAAAGGAAATATCGTCACATAATAAGCAGAGAGAAGCTTTCTGAGAGATTGCTTTCTGATGTGTGACTTCATCACACAGAGTTCCACCCTTCCCTTCTTGGAACAGTTTGCTAACACTGTTGTCATGGATTCTGCAAAGGTATATTTGGGAGCTCATTGAGGGCTATGGTGAAAAAGGAAATATTCTCACATAATAACTAAAGAGAAGCTTTCTGAGAAACTGCATTGCCATGTGTGAATGCAACTCTCAGAGTTACACGTTTCTCTTCAGTGATCAGTTTGTTAACACAGTTTTCTGGAAATCTGCAATTAGACACTTCATAGCGCAATGAAGCTTACGGTGACAGAGGATATATCCACAGATGAAAACTAGAAAGAAGCTTTCTTAGAAACTGCCTGGTGATGTGTGAATTCATCTCACAGAGTTACACTTATGTTTCGTGGAGCAGTCCATTAACACTGTCTTTGAGGAAACTGAGAAGGGCTTCCTTGCATCGCTTTGAGGCCTACGCTGATAAAGGAAATTTCATCCGTTCAAAACGTGAAAGAAGCTTTCTGAGAAACTTCTTTCTGTTCTGTGAGTTCATCTCACAGACTTATAACTTAGACTTCAGAAAGCAGTTTGCTAACACTCTTTTCGTGGAATCTGGAAAGTGATATTTGGGAGCCCATAGGGGCCCATGGTGAGAAAGGAAATATCGTCACATAATAAGTAGAGAGAAGCTTTCTGAGAGATTGCTTTCTGATGTGTGACTTCATCACACAGAGTTCCACCCTTCCCTTCTTGGAACAGTTTGCTAACACTGTTGTCATGGATTCTGCAAAGGTATATTTGGGAGCTCATTGAGGGCTATGGTGAAAAAGGAAATATTCTCACATAATAACTAAAGAGAAGCTTTCTGAGAAACTGCATTGCCATGTGTGAATGCAACTCTCAGAGTTACACGTTTCTCTTCAGTGATCAGTTTGTTAACACAGTTTTCTGGAAATCTGCAATTAGACACTTCATAGCGCAATGAAGCTTACGGTGACAGAGGATATATCCACAGATGAAAACTAGAAAGAAGCTTTCTTAGAAACTGCCTGGTGATGTGTGAATTCATCTCACAGAGTTACACTTATGTTTCGTGGAGCAGTCCATTAACACTGTCTTTGAGGAAACTGAGAAGGGCTTCCTTGCATCGCTTTGAGGCCTACGCTGATAAAGGAAATTTCATCCGTTCAAAACGTGAAAGAAGCTTTCTGAGAAACTTCTTTCTGTTCTGTGAGTTCATCTCACAGACTTATAACTTAGACTTCAGAAAGCAGTTTGCTAACACTCTTTTCGTGGAATCTGGAAAGTGATATTTGGGAGCCCATAGGGGCCCATGGTGAGAAAGGAAATATCGTCACATAATAAGTAGAGAGAAGCTTTCTGAGAGATTGCTTTCTGATGTGTGACTTCATCACACAGAGTTCCACCCTTCCCTTCTTGGAACAGTTTGCTAACACTGTTGTCATGGATTCTGCAAAGGTATATTTGGGAGCTCATTGAGGGCTATGGTGAAAAAGGAAATATTCTCACATAATAACTAAAGAGAAGCTTTCTGAGAAACTGCATTGCCATGTGTGAATGCAACTCTCAGAGTTACACGTTTCTCTTCAGTGATCAGTTTGTTAACACAGTTTTCTGGAAATCTGCAATTAGACACTTCATAGCGCAATGAAGCTTACGGTGACAGAGGATATATCCACAGATGAAAACTAGAAAGAAGCTTTCTTAGAAACTGCCTGGTGATGTGTGAATTCATCTCACAGAGTTACACTTATGTTTCGTGGAGCAGTCCATTAACACTGTCTTTGAGGAAACTGAGAAGGGCTTCCTTGCATCGCTTTGAGGCCTACGCTGATAAAGGAAATTTCATCCGTTCAAAACGTGAAAGAAGCTTTCTGAGAAACTTCTTTCTGTTCTGTGAGTTCATCTCACAGACTTATAACTTAGACTTCAGAAAGCAGTTTGCTAACACTCTTTTCGTGGAATCTGGAAAGTGATATTTGGGAGCCCATAGGGGCCCATGGTGAGAAAGGAAATATCGTCACATAATAAGTAGAGAGAAGCTTTCTGAGAGATTGCTTTCTGATGTGTGACTTCATCACACAGAGTTCCACCCTTCCCTTCTTGGAACAGTTTGCTAACACTGTTGTCATGGATTCTGCAAAGGTATATTTGGGAGCTCATTGAGGGCTATGGTGAAAAAGGAAATATTCTCACATAATAACTAAAGAGAAGCTTTCTGAGAAACTGCATTGCCATGTGTGAATGCAACTCTCAGAGTTACACGTTTCTCTTCAGTGATCAGTTTGTTAACACAGTTTTCTGGAAATCTGCAATTAGACACTTCATAGCGCAATGAAGCTTACGGTGACAGAGGATATATCCACAGATGAAAACTAGAAAGAAGCTTTCTTAGAAACTGCCTGGTGATGTGTGAATTCATCTCACAGAGTTACACTTATGTTTCGTGGAGCAGAGCAGTCCATTAACACTGTCTTTGAGGAAACTGAGAAGGGCTTCCTTGCATCGCTTTGAGGCCTACGCTGATAAAGGAAATTTCATCCGTTCAAAACGTGAAAGAAGCTTTCTGAGAAACTTCTTTCTGTTCTGTGAGTTCATCTCACAGACTTATAACTTAGACTTCAGAAAGCAGTTTGCTAACACTCTTTTCGTGGAATCTGGAAAGTGATATTTGGGAGCCCATAGGGGCCCATGGTGAGAAAGGAAATATCGTCACATAATAAGTAGAGAGAAGCTTTCTGAGAGATTGCTTTCTGATGTGTGACTTCATCACACAGAGTTCCACCCTTCCCTTCTTGGAACAGTTTGCTAACACTGTTGTCATGGATTCTGCAAAGGTATATTTGGGAGCTCATTGAGGGCTATGGTGAAAAAGGAAATATTCTCACATAATAACTAAAGAGAAGCTTTCTGAGAAACTGCATTGCCATGTGTGAATGCAACTCTCAGAGTTACACGTTTCTCTTCAGTGATCAGTTTGTTAACACAGTTTTCTGGAAATCTGCAATTAGACACTTCATAGCGCAATGAAGCTTACGGTGACAGAGGATATATCCACAGATGAAAACTAGAAAGAAGCTTTCTTAGAAACTGCCTGGTGATGTGTGAATTCATCTCACAGAGTTACACTTATGTTTCGTGGAGCAGTCCATTAACACTGTCTTTGAGGAAACTGAGAAGGGCTTCCTTGCATCGCTTTGAGGCCTACGCTGATAAAGGAAATTTCATCCGTTCAAAACGTGAAAGAAGCTTTCTGAGAAACTTCTTTCTGTTCTGTGAGTTCATCTCACAGACTTATAACTTAGACTTCAGAAAGCAGTTTGCTAACACTCTTTTCGTGGAATCTGGAAAGTGATATTTGGGAGCCCATAGGGGCCCATGGTGAGAAAGGAAATATCGTCACATAATAAGCAGAGAGAAGCTTTCTGAGAGATTGCTTTCTGATGTGTGACTTCATCACACAGAGTTCCACCCTTCCCTTCTTGGAACAGTTTGCTAACACTGTTGTCATGGATTCTGCAAAGGTATATTTGGGAGCTCATTGAGGGCTATGGTGAAAAAGGAAATATTCTCACATAATAACTAAAGAGAAGCTTTCTGAGAAACTGCATTGCCATGTGTGAATGCAACTCTCAGAGTTACACGTTTCTCTTCAGTGATCAGTTTGTTAACACAGTTTTCTGGAAATCTGCAATTAGACACTTCATAGCGCAATGAAGCTTACGGTGACAGAGGATATATCCACAGATGAAAACTAGAAAGAAGCTTTCTTAGAAACTGCCTGGTGATGTGTGAATTCATCTCACAGAGTTACACTTATGTTTCGTGGAGCAGTCCATTAACACTGTCTTTGAGGAAACTGAGAAGGGCTTCCTTGCATCGCTTTGAGGCCTACGCTGATAAAGGAAATTTCATCCGTTCAAAACGTGAAAGAAGCTTTCTGAGAAACTTCTTTCTGTTCTGTGAGTTCATCTCACAGACTTATAACTTAGACTTCAGAAAGCAGTTTGCTAACACTCTTTTCGTGGAATCTGGAAAGTGATATTTGGGAGCCCATAGGGGCCCATGGTGAGAAAGGAAATATCGTCACATAATAAGTAGAGAGAAGCTTTCTGAGAGATTGCTTTCTGATGTGTGACTTCATCACACAGAGTTCCACCCTTCCCTTCTTGGAACAGTTTGCTAACACTGTTGTCATGGATTCTGCAAAGGTATATTTGGGAGCTCATTGAGGGCTATGGTGAAAAAGGAAATATTCTCACATAATAACTAAAGAGAAGCTTTCTGAGAAACTGCATTGCCATGTGTGAATGCAACTCTCAGAGTTACACGTTTCTCTTCAGTGATCAGTTTGTTAACACAGTTTTCTGGAAATCTGCAATTAGACACTTCATAGCGCAATGAAGCTTACGGTGACAGAGGATATATCCACAGATGAAAACTAGAAAGAAGCTTTCTTAGAAACTGCCTGGTGATGTGTGAATTCATCTCACAGAGTTACACTTATGTTTCGTGGAGCAGTCCATTAACACTGTCTTTGAGGAAACTGAGAAGGGCTTCCTTGCATCGCTTTGAGGCCTACGCTGATAAAGGAAATTTCATCCGTTCAAAACGTGAAAGAAGCTTTCTGAGAAACTTCTTTCTGTTCTGTGAGTTCATCTCACAGACTTATAACTTAGACTTCAGAAAGCAGTTTGCTAACACTCTTTTCGTGGAATCTGGAAAGTGATATTTGGGAGCCCATAGGGGCCCATGGTGAGAAAGGAAATATCGTCACATAATAAGTAGAGAGAAGCTTTCTGAGAGATTGCTTTCTGATGTGTGACTTCATCACACAGAGTTCCACCCTTCCCTTCTTGGAACAGTTTGCTAACACTGTTGTCATGGATTCTGCAAAGGTATATTTGGGAGCTCATTGAGGGCTATGGTGAAAAAGGAAATATTCTCACATAATAACTAAAGAGAAGCTTTCTGAGAAACTGCATTGCCATGTGTGAATGCAACTCTCAGAGTTACACGTTTCTCTTCAGTGATCAGTTTGTTAACACAGTTTTCTGGAAATCTGCAATTAGACACTTCATAGCGCAATGAAGCTTACGGTGACAGAGGATATATCCACAGATGAAAACTAGAAAGAAGCTTTCTTAGAAACTGCCTGGTGATGTGTGAATTCATCTCACAGAGTTACACTTATGTTTCGTGGAGCAGTCCATTAACACTGTCTTTGAGGAAACTGAGAAGGGCTTCCTTGCATCGCTTTGAGGCCTACGCTGATAAAGGAAATTTCATCCGTTCAAAACGTGAAAGAAGCTTTCTGAGAAACTTCTTTCTGTTCTGTGAGTTCATCTCACAGACTTATAACTTAGACTTCAGAAAGCAGTTTGCTAACACTCTTTTCGTGGAATCTGGAAAGTGATATTTGGGAGCCCATAGGGGCCCATGGTGAGAAAGGAAATATCGTCACATGGAGGGTCCCACGCCCACGAAGCCTCCCTCACTGCTAACACAGCAGTCTGCCGCGATCTATCCGCAAGGCAGCAGCGAGGCTGGGGGAGGGGCGCCCGCCATTGCTGAGGCTTAAGTAGGTAAACAAAGCCGCTGGGAAGCTCGAACTGGGTGGAGCTCACAGCAGCTCAAGGAAGCCTGCCTGTCTCTGTAGTCTCCACCTCTGGGGACAGCGCACAGCTGAAGACCAACAGGGGAAGTAGCGGGAGCCGGTGCAGACGCGAACGACTCTGTCTGACAGCTTTGGGGAGAGCCGCGGATCTCCCAACGCGGAGGTTGAGATCTGAGAACGGACAGACTGCCTGCTCAGGTGTGTCCCTGACCCCTGAGTAGCCTAGCTGGGAGAAATCCCCCACTAGGGGCAGTCTGACACCCCACACCTCACAGGGTGGAGTACACCCCTGAGAGGACACTTCCAAAGGAAGAATCAGACAGGTACACTCGCTGTTCAGCAATATTCTATCTTCGGCAACCTCTGCTGCTGATACCCAGGCAAACAGGGTCTGGAGTGGACCTCAAGCAATCTCCAACAGACCAACAGAGAGTCCTTCTGACTGTCAGAAGGAAAACTATCAAACAGGAAGGACACCTATACCAAAACCCCATCAGTTCGTCACCACCATCAAAGACCAGAGACAGATAAAACCACAAAGATGGGGAAGAAGCAGGGCAGAAAAGCTGGAAATTCAAAAAATAAGAGCGCATCTCCCCCTGCAAAGGAGCGCAGCCCATCACCAGCAACGGATCAAAGCTGGTCAGAGAATGACTTGGACGAGAGGAGAGAAGGCTTCAGTCCATCAAACTTATCAGAGCTAAAGGAGGAATTACGTACCCAGCGCAAAGAAACTAAAAATCTTGAAAAAAGAGTGGAAGAATTGACAGCTAGACTCATTAATGCAGAGAAGATCATAAACGAAATGACAGAGATGAAAACCATGACACGAGAAATACGTGACAAATGCACAAGCTTCAGTAACCGACTCGATCAACTGGAAGAAAGAGTATCAGCGATTGAAGATCAAATGAATGAAATGAAGCGAGAAGAGAAACCAAAAGAAAAAAGAAGAAAAAGAAATGAGCAAAGCCTGCAAGAAGTATGGGATTACGTAAAAAGACCAAATCTACGTCTGATTGGGGTGCCTGAAAGTGAGGGGGAAAATGGAACCAAGTTGGAAAACACTCTTCAGGATATCATCCAGGAGAACTTCCCCAACCTAGTAGGGCAGGCCAACATTCAAATTCAGGAAATACAGAGAACGCCACAAAGATACTCCTCCAGAAGAGCAACTCCAAGACACATAATTGCCAGATTCACCAAAGTTGAAATGAAGGAAAAAATCTTAAGGGCAGCCAGAGAGAAAGGTCGGGTCCCCACAAAGGGAAGCCCATCAGACTAACAGCAGATCTCTCGGCAGAAACTCTACAAGCCAGAAGAGAGTGGGGGCCAATATTCAACGTTCTTAAAGAAAAGAATTTTAACCCAGAATTTCATATCCAGCCAAACTAAGTTTCATAAGTGAAGGAGAAATAAAATCCTTTACAGATAAGCAAATGCTTAGAGATTTTGTCACCACCAGGCCTGCCTTACAAGAGACCCTGAAGGAAGCCCTAAACATGGAAAGGAACAACCGGTACCAGCCATCGCAAAAACTGGCAAAATGTAAAGACCATCGAGGCTAGGAAGAAACTGCATCAACTAACGAGCAAAATAACCAGTTAATATCATAATGGCAGGATCAAGTTCACACATAACAATATTAACCTTAAATGTTAATGGACTAAATGCTCCAATTAAAAGACACAGACTGGCAAACTGGATAAAGAGTCAAGACCCATCAGTCTGCTGTATTCAGGAGACCCATCTCACATGCAGAGACATACATAGGCTCAAAATAAAGGGATGGAGGAAGATCTACCAAGCAAATGGAGAACAAAAAAAAGCAGGGGTGTCTCCTCTCTGATAAAACAGACTTTAAACCATCAAAGATCAAAAGAGACAAAGAAGGCCATTACATAATGGTAAAGGGATCAATTCAACAGGAAGAGCTAACTCTCCTAAATATATATGCACCCAATACAGGAGCACCCAGATTCATAAAGCAAGTCCTTAGAGACTTACAAAGAGACTTAGACTCCCATACAATAATAATGGGACTTCAACACTCCGCTGTCAACATTAGACAGATCAACGAGACAGAAAGTTAACAAGGATATCCAGGAATTGAACTCATCTCTGCACCAAGCGGACCTAATAGACATCTATAGAACTCTCCACCCCAAATCAACAGAATATACATTCTTCTCAGCACCACATCGCACTTATTCCAAAATTGACCACATAATTGGAAGTAAAGCACTCCTCAGCAAATGTAAAAGAACAGAAATTATAACAAACTGTCTCTCAGACCACAGTGCAATCAAACTAGAACTCAGGACTAAGAAACTCAATCAAAACCGCTCAACTACATGGAAACTGAACAACCTGCTCCTGAATGACTACTGGGTACATAACGAAATGAAAGCGGAAATAAAGATGTTCTTTGAAACCAATGAGAACAAAGATACAACATACCAGAATCTCTGGGACACATTTAAAGCAGTGTGTAGAGGGAAATTTATAGCACTAAATGCCCACAAGAGAAAGCAGGAAAGATCTAAAATTGACACTCTAACATCACAATTAAAAGAACTAGAGAGGCAAGAGCAATCACATTCAAAAGCTAGCAGAAGGCAAGAAATAACTAAGATCAGAGCAGAACTGAAGGAGATAGAGACACAAAAAACCCTCCAAAAAATCAATGAATCCAGGAGTTGGTTTTTTGAAAAGATCAACAAAATTGACAGACCGCTAGCAAGGCTAATAAAGAAAAAAGAGAGAGGAATCAAATAGATGCAATAAAAAATGATAAAGGGGATATCACCACTGACCCCACAGAAATACAAACTACCATCAGAGAATACTATAAACGCCTCTACGCAAATCAACTAGAAAATCTAGAAGAAATGGATAATTTCCTGGACACTTACACTCTCCCAAGGCTAAACCAGGAAGAAGTTGAATCCCTGAATAGACCAATAGCAGGCTCTGAAATTGAGGCAACAATTAATAGCCTACCCACCAAAAAAAGTCCAGGACCAGATGGATTCACAGCTGAATTCTACCAGAGGTACAAGGAGGAGCTGGTACCATTCCTTCTGAAACTATTCCAATCAATAGAAAAAGAGGGAATCCTCCCTAACTCATTTTATGAGGCCAACATCATCCTGATACCAAAGCCTGGCAGAGACACAACAAAAAAAGAGAATTTTAGACCAATATCCCTGATGAACATTGATGCAAAAATCCTCAATAAAATACTGGCAAACCGGATTCAGCAGCACATCAAAAAGCTTATCCACCATGATCAAGTGGGCTTCATCCCTGGGATGCAAGGCTGGTTCAACATTCGCAAATCAATAAACGTAATCCAGCATATAAACAGAACCAAAGACAAGAACCACATGATTGTCTCAATAGATGCAGAAAAGGCTTTTGACAAAATTCAACAGCCCTTCATGCTAAAAACGCTCAATAAATTCGGTATTGATGGAACGTACCTCAAAATAATAAGAGCTATTTATGACAAACCCACAGCTAATATCATACTGAATGGGCAAAAACTGGAAAAATTCCCTTTGAAAACTGGCACAAGACAGGGATGCCCTCTCTCACCACTCCTATTCAACATAGTGTTGGAAGTTCTGGCTAGGGCAATCAGGCAAGAGAAAGAAATCAAGGGTATCCAGTTAGGAAAAGAAAGTCAAATTGTCCCTGTTTGCAGATGACATGATTGTATATTTAGAAAACCCCATCGTCTCAGCCCAAAATCTCCTTAAGCTGATAAGCAACTTCAGCAAAGTCTCAGGATACAAAATTAATGTGCAAAAATCACAAGCATTCTTATACACCAGTAACAGACAAGCAGAGAGCCAAATCAGGAATGAACTTCCATTCACAATTGCTTCAAAGAGAATAAAATACCTAGGAATCCAGCTTACAAGGGATGTAAAGGACCTCTTCAAGGAGAACTACAAACCACTGCTCAGTGAAATCAAAGAGGACACAAACAAATGGAAGAACATACCATGCTCATGGATAGGAAGAATCAATATCGTGAAAATGGCCATACTCCCAAGGTTATTTATAGATTCAATGCCATCCCCATCAAGCTACCAATGAGTTTCTTCACAGAATTGGAAAAAACTGCTTTAAAGTTCATATGGAACCAAAAAAGAGCCCGCATTGCCAAGACAATCCTAAGTCAAAAGGACAAAGCTGGAGGCGTCACGCTACCTGACTTCAAACTATACTACAAGGCTACAGTAACCAAAACAGCATGGTACTGGTACCAAAACAGAGATATAGACCAATGGAACAGAACAGAGTCCTCAGAAATAATACCGCACATCTACAGCCATCTGATCTTTGACAAACCTGAGAGAAACAAGAAATGGGGAAAGGATTCCCTATTTAATAAATGGTGCTGGGAAAATTGGCTAGCCATAAGTAGAAAGCTGAAACTGGATCCTTTCCTTACCCCTTATACGAAGATTAATTCAAGATGGATTAGAGACTTAAATGTTAGACCTAATACCATAAAAACCCTAGAAGAAAATCTAGGTAGTACCATTCAGGACATAGGCATGGGCAAGGACTTCATGTCTAAAACACCAAAAGCAACGGCAGCAAAAGCCAAAATTGACAAATGGGATCTAATTAAACTAAAGAGCTTTTGCACAGCAAAAGAAACTACCATCAGAGTGAACAGGCAACCTACAGAATGGGAGAAAATTTTTGCAACCTACTCATCTGACAAAGGGCTAATATCCAGAATCTACAAAGAACTCAAACAAATATACGAGAAAAAAACAAACAACCCCATCAAAAAGTGGGGAAAGGATATGAACAGACATTTCTCAAAAGAAGATATTCATACAGCCAACAGACACATGAAAAAATGCTCATCATCACTGCCATCAGAGAAATGCAAATCAAAACCACAATGAGATACCATCTCACACCAGTTAGAATGGCAATCATTAAGAAGTCAGGAAACAACAGGTGTTGGAGAGGATGTGGAGAAATAGGAACACTTTTACACTGTTGGTGGGATTGTAAACTAGTTCAACCATTATGGAAAACAGTATGGCAATTCCTCAAGGATCTAGAACTAGATGTACCATATGACCCAGCCATCCCACTACTGGGTATATACCCAAAGGATTATAAATTAGTCTACTACAAAGACACATGTACACGTATGTTTATTGCGGCACTATTCACAATAGCAAAGACTTGGAATCAACCCAAATGTCCATCTGTGACAGACTGGATTAAGAAAATGTGGCACATATACACCATGGAATACTATGCAGCCATAAAAAAGGATGAGTTTGCGTCCTTTGTAGGGACATGGATGCAGCTGGAAACCATCATTCTTAGCAAACTATCACAAGAAGAAAAACCAAACACCGCATGTTCTCACTCATAGGTGGGAACTGAACAATGAGATCACTTGGACTCGGGAAGGGGAACATCACACACTGGGGCTATCATGGGGAGGGGGAGGGGGGAGGAGGGAGGGATTGCATTGGGGAGTTATACATGATATAAATGATGAATTGATGGGTGCTGACGAGTTGATGGGTGCAGCACACCAACATGGCATAAGTATACATATGTAACAAACCTGCACGTTATGCACATGTACCCTAGAACTTAAAGTATAATAAAAAAAAAAAAAAAAAAAAAAAAAAAAAAAGAAAAATAGATCACCAAAGTCACAAAGCAGTTCACAATGCGTTCACTGGGTAATTTCTAGTTAAGAGTAGCAAAGAAGATCACGTTGAAAATTTGTATTATGTAGTGGTTTTCTCTTACATAAGCTCTTGGTGTTTTGAAATCGTAGATTCTAAGTTGCTCACAGACTTATAACTTAGACTTCAGAAAGCAGTTTGCTAACACTCTTTTCGTGGAATCTGGAAAGTGATATTTGGGAGCCCATAGGGGCCCATGGTGAGAAAGGAAATATCGTCACATAATAAGCAGAGAGAAGCTTTCTGAGAGATTGCTTTCTGATGTGTGACTTCATCACACAGAGTTCCACCCTTCCCTTCTTGGAACAGTTTGCTAACACTGTTGTCATGGATTCTGCAAAGGTATATTTGGGAGCTCATTGAGGGCTATGGTGAAAAAGGAAATATTCTCACATAATAACTAAAGAGAAGCTTTCTGAGAAACTGCATTGCCATGTGTGAATGCAACTCTCAGAGTTACACGTTTCTCTTCAGTGATCAGTTTGTTAACACAGTTTTCTGGAAATCTGCAATTAGACACTTCATAGCGCAATGAAGCTTACGGTGACAGAGGATATATCCACAGATGAAAACTAGAAAGAAGCTTTCTTAGAAACTGCCTGGTGATGTGTGAATTCATCTCACAGAGTTACACTTATGTTTCGTGGAGCAGTCCATTAACACTGTCTTTGAGGAAACTGAGAAGGGCTTCCTTGCATCGCTTTGAGGCCTACGCTGATAAAGGAAATTTCATCCGTTCAAAACGTGAAAGAAGCTTTCTGAGAAACTTCTTTCTGTTCTGTGAGTTCATCTCACAGACTTATAACTTAGACTTCAGAAAGCAGTTTGCTAACACTCTTTTCGTGGAATCTGGAAAGTGATATTTGGGAGCCCATAGGGGCCCATGGTGAGAAAGGAAATATCGTCACATAATAAGTAGAGAGAAGCTTTCTGAGAGATTGCTTTCTGATGTGTGACTTCATCACACAGAGTTCCACCCTTCCCTTCTTGGAACAGTTTGCTAACACTGTTGTCATGGATTCTGCAAAGGTATATTTGGGAGCTCATTGAGGGCTATGGTGAAAAAGGAAATATTCTCACATAATAACTAAAGAGAAGCTTTCTGAGAAACTGCATTGCCATGTGTGAATGCAACTCTCAGAGTTACACGTTTCTCTTCAGTGATCAGTTTGTTAACACAGTTTTCTGGAAATCTGCAATTAGACACTTCATAGCGCAATGAAGCTTACGGTGACAGAGGATATATCCACAGATGAAAACTAGAAAGAAGCTTTCTTAGAAACTGCCTGGTGATGTGTGAATTCATCTCACAGAGTTACACTTATGTTTCGTGGAGCAGTCCATTAACACTGTCTTTGAGGAAACTGAGAAGGGCTTCCTTGCATCGCTTTGAGGCCTACGCTGATAAAGGAAATTTCATCCGTTCAAAACGTGAAAGAAGCTTTCTGAGAAACTTCTTTCTGTTCTGTGAGTTCATCTCACAGACTTATAACTTAGACTTCAGAAAGCAGTTTGCTAACACTCTTTTCGTGGAATCTGGAAAGTGATATTTGGGAGCCCATAGGGGCCCATGGTGAGAAAGGAAATATCGTCACATAATAAGTAGAGAGAAGCTTTCTGAGAGATTGCTTTCTGATGTGTGACTTCATCACACAGAGTTCCACCCTTCCCTTCTTGGAACAGTTTGCTAACACTGTTGTCATGGATTCTGCAAAGGTATATTTGGGAGCTCATTGAGGGCTATGGTGAAAAAGGAAATATTCTCACATAATAACTAAAGAGAAGCTTTCTGAGAAACTGCATTGCCATGTGTGAATGCAACTCTCAGAGTTACACGTTTCTCTTCAGTGATCAGTTTGTTAACACAGTTTTCTGGAAATCTGCAATTAGACACTTCATAGCGCAATGAAGCTTACGGTGACAGAGGATATATCCACAGATGAAAACTAGAAAGAAGCTTTCTTAGAAACTGCCTGGTGATGTGTGAATTCATCTCACAGAGTTACACTTATGTTTCGTGGAGCAGTCCATTAACACTGTCTTTGAGGAAACTGAGAAGGGCTTCCTTGCATCGCTTTGAGGCCTACGCTGATAAAGGAAATTTCATCCGTTCAAAACGTGAAAGAAGCTTTCTGAGAAACTTCTTTCTGTTCTGTGAGTTCATCTCACAGACTTATAACTTAGACTTCAGAAAGCAGTTTGCTAACACTCTTTTCGTGGAATCTGGAAAGTGATATTTGGGAGCCCATAGGGGCCCATGGTGAGAAAGGAAATATCGTCACATAATAAGTAGAGAGAAGCTTTCTGAGAGATTGCTTTCTGATGTGTGACTTCATCACACAGAGTTCCACCCTTCCCTTCTTGGAACAGTTTGCTAACACTGTTGTCATGGATTCTGCAAAGGTATATTTGGGAGCTCATTGAGGGCTATGGTGAAAAAGGAAATATTCTCACATAATAACTAAAGAGAAGCTTTCTGAGAAACTGCATTGCCATGTGTGAATGCAACTCTCAGAGTTACACGTTTCTCTTCAGTGATCAGTTTGTTAACACAGTTTTCTGGAAATCTGCAATTAGACACTTCATAGCGCAATGAAGCTTACGGTGACAGAGGATATATCCACAGATGAAAACTAGAAAGAAGCTTTCTTAGAAACTGCCTGGTGATGTGTGAATTCATCTCACAGAGTTACACTTATGTTTCGTGGAGCAGTCCATTAACACTGTCTTTGAGGAAACTGAGAAGGGCTTCCTTGCATCGCTTTGAGGCCTACGCTGATAAAGGAAATTTCATCCGTTCAAAACGTGAAAGAAGCTTTCTGAGAAACTTCTTTCTGTTCTGTGAGTTCATCTCACAGACTTATAACTTAGACTTCAGAAAGCAGTTTGCTAACACTCTTTTCGTGGAATCTGGAAAGTGATATTTGGGAGCCCATAGGGGCCCATGGTGAGAAAGGAAATATCGTCACATAATAAGTAGAGAGAAGCTTTCTGAGAGATTGCTTTCTGATGTGTGACTTCATCACACAGAGTTCCACCCTTCCCTTCTTGGAACAGTTTGCTAACACTGTTGTCATGGATTCTGCAAAGGTATATTTGGGAGCTCATTGAGGGCTATGGTGAAAAAGGAAATATTCTCACATAATAACTAAAGAGAAGCTTTCTGAGAAACTGCATTGCCATGTGTGAATGCAACTCTCAGAGTTACACGTTTCTCTTCAGTGATCAGTTTGTTAACACAGTTTTCTGGAAATCTGCAATTAGACACTTCATAGCGCAATGAAGCTTACGGTGACAGAGGATATATCCACAGATGAAAACTAGAAAGAAGCTTTCTTAGAAACTGCCTGGTGATGTGTGAATTCATCTCACAGAGTTACACTTATGTTTCGTGGAGCAGTCCATTAACACTGTCTTTGAGGAAACTGAGAAGGGCTTCCTTGCATCGCTTTGAGGCCTACGCTGATAAAGGAAATTTCATCCGTTCAAAACGTGAAAGAAGCTTTCTGAGAAACTTCTTTCTGTTCTGTGAGTTCATCTCACAGACTTATAACTTAGACTTCAGAAAGCAGTTTGCTAACACTCTTTTCGTGGAATCTGGAAAGTGATATTTGGGAGCCCATAGGGGCCCATGGTGAGAAAGGAAATATCGTCACATAATAAGTAGAGAGAAGCTTTCTGAGAGATTGCTTTCTGATGTGTGACTTCATCACACAGAGTTCCACCCTTCCCTTCTTGGAACAGTTTGCTAACACTGTTGTCATGGATTCTGCAAAGGTATATTTGGGAGCTCATTGAGGGCTATGGTGAAAAAGGAAATATTCTCACATAATAACTAAAGAGAAGCTTTCTGAGAAACTGCATTGCCATGTGTGAATGCAACTCTCAGAGTTACACGTTTCTCTTCAGTGATCAGTTTGTTAACACAGTTTTCTGGAAATCTGCAATTAGACACTTCATAGCGCAATGAAGCTTACGGTGACAGAGGATATATCCACAGATGAAAACTAGAAAGAAGCTTTCTTAGAAACTGCCTGGTGATGTGTGAATTCATCTCACAGAGTTACACTTATGTTTCGTGGAGCAGTCCATTAACACTGTCTTTGAGGAAACTGAGAAGGGCTTCCTTGCATCGCTTTGAGGCCTACGCTGATAAAGGAAATTTCATCCGTTCAAAACGTGAAAGAAGCTTTCTGAGAAACTTCTTTCTGTTCTGTGAGTTCATCTCACAGACTTATAACTTAGACTTCAGAAAGCAGTTTGCTAACACTCTTTTCGTGGAATCTGGAAAGTGATATTTGGGAGCCCATAGGGGCCCATGGTGAGAAAGGAAATATCGTCACATAATAAGTAGAGAGAAGCTTTCTGAGAGATTGCTTTCTGATGTGTGACTTCATCACACAGAGTTCCACCCTTCCCTTCTTGGAACAGTTTGCTAACACTGTTGTCATGGATTCTGCAAAGGTATATTTGGGAGCTCATTGAGGGCTATGGTGAAAAAGGAAATATTCTCACATAATAACTAAAGAGAAGCTTTCTGAGAAACTGCATTGCCATGTGTGAATGCAACTCTCAGAGTTACACGTTTCTCTTCAGTGATCAGTTTGTTAACACAGTTTTCTGGAAATCTGCAATTAGACACTTCATAGCGCAATGAAGCTTACGGTGACAGAGGATATATCCACAGATGAAAACTAGAAAGAAGCTTTCTTAGAAACTGCCTGGTGATGTGTGAATTCATCTCACAGAGTTACACTTATGTTTCGTGGAGCAGTCCATTAACACTGTCTTTGAGGAAACTGAGAAGGGCTTCCTTGCATCGCTTTGAGGCCTACGCTGATAAAGGAAATTTCATCCGTTCAAAACGTGAAAGAAGCTTTCTGAGAAACTTCTTTCTGTTCTGTGAGTTCATCTCACAGACTTATAACTTAGACTTCAGAAAGCAGTTTGCTAACACTCTTTTCGTGGAATCTGGAAAGTGATATTTGGGAGCCCATAGGGGCCCATGGTGAGAAAGGAAATATCGTCACATAATAAGTAGAGAGAAGCTTTCTGAGAGATTGCTTTCTGATGTGTGACTTCATCACACAGAGTTCCACCCTTCCCTTCTTGGAACAGTTTGCTAACACTGTTGTCATGGATTCTGCAAAGGTATATTTGGGAGCTCATTGAGGGCTATGGTGAAAAAGGAAATATTCTCACATAATAACTAAAGAGAAGCTTTCTGAGAAACTGCATTGCCATGTGTGAATGCAACTCTCAGAGTTACACGTTTCTCTTCAGTGATCAGTTTGTTAACACAGTTTTCTGGAAATCTGCAATTAGACACTTCATAGCGCAATGAAGCTTACGGTGACAGAGGATATATCCACAGATGAAAACTAGAAAGAAGCTTTCTTAGAAACTGCCTGGTGATGTGTGAATTCATCTCACAGAGTTACACTTATGTTTCGTGGAGCAGTCCATTAACACTGTCTTTGAGGAAACTGAGAAGGGCTTCCTTGCATCGCTTTGAGGCCTACGCTGATAAAGGAAATTTCATCCGTTCAAAACGTGAAAGAAGCTTTCTGAGAAACTTCTTTCTGTTCTGTGAGTTCATCTCACAGACTTATAACTTAGACTTCAGAAAGCAGTTTGCTAACACTCTTTTCGTGGAATCTGGAAAGTGATATTTGGGAGCCCATAGGGGCCCATGGTGAGAAAGGAAATATCGTCACATAATAAGTAGAGAGAAGCTTTCTGAGAGATTGCTTTCTGATGTGTGACTTCATCACACAGAGTTCCACCCTTCCCTTCTTGGAACAGTTTGCTAACACTGTTGTCATGGATTCTGCAAAGGTATATTTGGGAGCTCATTGAGGGCTATGGTGAAAAAGGAAATATTCTCACATAATAACTAAAGAGAAGCTTTCTGAGAAACTGCATTGCCATGTGTGAATGCAACTCTCAGAGTTACACGTTTCTCTTCAGTGATCAGTTTGTTAACACAGTTTTCTGGAAATCTGCAATTAGACACTTCATAGCGCAATGAAGCTTACGGTGACAGAGGATATATCCACAGATGAAAACTAGAAAGAAGCTTTCTTAGAAACTGCCTGGTGATGTGTGAATTCATCTCACAGAGTTACACTTATGTTTCGTGGAGCAGTCCATTAACACTGTCTTTGAGGAAACTGAGAAGGGCTTCCTTGCATCGCTTTGAGGCCTACGCTGATAAAGGAAATTTCATCCGTTCAAAACGTGAAAGAAGCTTTCTGAGAAACTTCTTTCTGTTCTGTGAGTTCATCTCACAGACTTATAACTTAGACTTCAGAAAGCAGTTTGCTAACACTCTTTTCGTGGAATCTGGAAAGTGATATTTGGGAGCCCATAGGGGCCCATGGTGAGAAAGGAAATATCGTCACATAATAAGTAGAGAGAAGCTTTCTGAGAGATTGCTTTCTGATGTGTGACTTCATCACACAGAGTTCCACCCTTCCCTTCTTGGAACAGTTTGCTAACACTGTTGTCATGGATTCTGCAAAGGTATATTTGGGAGCTCATTGAGGGCTATGGTGAAAAAGGAAATATTCTCACATAATAACTAAAGAGAAGCTTTCTGAGAAACTGCATTGCCATGTGTGAATGCAACTCTCAGAGTTACACGTTTCTCTTCAGTGATCAGTTTGTTAACACAGTTTTCTGGAAATCTGCAATTAGACACTTCATAGCGCAATGAAGCTTACGGTGACAGAGGATATATCCACAGATGAAAACTAGAAAGAAGCTTTCTTAGAAACTGCCTGGTGATGTGTGAATTCATCTCACAGAGTTACACTTATGTTTCGTGGAGCAGTCCATTAACACTGTCTTTGAGGAAACTGAGAAGGGCTTCCTTGCATCGCTTTGAGGCCTACGCTGATAAAGGAAATTTCATCCGTTCAAAACGTGAAAGAAGCTTTCTGAGAAACTTCTTTCTGTTCTGTGAGTTCATCTCACAGACTTATAACTTAGACTTCAGAAAGCAGTTTGCTAACACTCTTTTCGTGGAATCTGGAAAGTGATATTTGGGAGCCCATAGGGGCCCATGGTGAGAAAGGAAATATCGTCACATAATAAGTAGAGAGAAGCTTTCTGAGAGATTGCTTTCTGATGTGTGACTTCATCACACAGAGTTCCACCCTTCCCTTCTTGGAACAGTTTGCTAACACTGTTGTCATGGATTCTGCAAAGGTATATTTGGGAGCTCATTGAGGGCTATGGTGAAAAAGGAAATATTCTCACATAATAACTAAAGAGAAGCTTTCTGAGAAACTGCATTGCCATGTGTGAATGCAACTCTCAGAGTTACACGTTTCTCTTCAGTGATCAGTTTGTTAACACAGTTTTCTGGAAATCTGCAATTAGACACTTCATAGCGCAATGAAGCTTACGGTGACAGAGGATATATCCACAGATGAAAACTAGAAAGAAGCTTTCTTAGAAACTGCCTGGTGATGTGTGAATTCATCTCACAGAGTTACACTTATGTTTCGTGGAGCAGTCCATTAACACTGTCTTTGAGGAAACTGAGAAGGGCTTCCTTGCATCGCTTTGAGGCCTACGCTGATAAAGGAAATTTCATCCGTTCAAAACGTGAAAGAAGCTTTCTGAGAAACTTCTTTCTGTTCTGTGAGTTCATCTCACAGACTTATAACTTAGACTTCAGAAAGCAGTTTGCTAACACTCTTTTCGTGGAATCTGGAAAGTGATATTTGGGAGCCCATAGGGGCCCATGGTGAGAAAGGAAATATCGTCACATAATAAGTAGAGAGAAGCTTTCTGAGAGATTGCTTTCTGATGTGTGACTTCATCACACAGAGTTCCACCCTTCCCTTCTTGGAACAGTTTGCTAACACTGTTGTCATGGATTCTGCAAAGGTATATTTGGGAGCTCATTGAGGGCTATGGTGAAAAAGGAAATATTCTCACATAATAACTAAAGAGAAGCTTTCTGAGAAACTGCATTGCCATGTGTGAATGCAACTCTCAGAGTTACACGTTTCTCTTCAGTGATCAGTTTGTTAACACAGTTTTCTGGAAATCTGCAATTAGACACTTCATAGCGCAATGAAGCTTACGGTGACAGAGGATATATCCACAGATGAAAACTAGAAAGAAGCTTTCTTAGAAACTGCCTGGTGATGTGTGAATTCATCTCACAGAGTTACACTTATGTTTCGTGGAGCAGTCCATTAACACTGTCTTTGAGGAAACTGAGAAGGGCTTCCTTGCATCGCTTTGAGGCCTACGCTGATAAAGGAAATTTCATCCGTTCAAAACGTGAAAGAAGCTTTCTGAGAAACTTCTTTCTGTTCTGTGAGTTCATCTCACAGACTTATAACTTAGACTTCAGAAAGCAGTTTGCTAACACTCTTTTCGTGGAATCTGGAAAGTGATATTTGGGAGCCCATAGGGGCCCATGGTGAGAAAGGAAATATCGTCACATAATAAGTAGAGAGAAGCTTTCTGAGAGATTGCTTTCTGATGTGTGACTTCATCACACAGAGTTCCACCCTTCCCTTCTTGGAACAGTTTGCTAACACTGTTGTCATGGATTCTGCAAAGGTATATTTGGGAGCTCATTGAGGGCTATGGTGAAAAAGGAAATATTCTCACATAATAACTAAAGAGAAGCTTTCTGAGAAACTGCATTGCCATGTGTGAATGCAACTCTCAGAGTTACACGTTTCTCTTCAGTGATCAGTTTGTTAACACAGTTTTCTGGAAATCTGCAATTAGACACTTCATAGCGCAATGAAGCTTACGGTGACAGAGGATATATCCACAGATGAAAACTAGAAAGAAGCTTTCTTAGAAACTGCCTGGTGATGTGTGAATTCATCTCACAGAGTTACACTTATGTTTCGTGGAGCAGTCCATTAACACTGTCTTTGAGGAAACTGAGAAGGGCTTCCTTGCATCGCTTTGAGGCCTACGCTGATAAAGGAAATTTCATCCGTTCAAAACGTGAAAGAAGCTTTCTGAGAAACTTCTTTCTGTTCTGTGAGTTCATCTCACAGACTTATAACTTAGACTTCAGAAAGCAGTTTGCTAACACTCTTTTCGTGGAATCTGGAAAGTGATATTTGGGAGCCCATAGGGGCCCATGGTGAGAAAGGAAATATCGTCACATAATAAGTAGAGAGAAGCTTTCTGAGAGATTGCTTTCTGATGTGTGACTTCATCACACAGAGTTCCACCCTTCCCTTCTTGGAACAGTTTGCTAACACTGTTGTCATGGATTCTGCAAAGGTATATTTGGGAGCTCATTGAGGGCTATGGTGAAAAAGGAAATATTCTCACATAATAACTAAAGAGAAGCTTTCTGAGAAACTGCATTGCCATGTGTGAATGCAACTCTCAGAGTTACACGTTTCTCTTCAGTGATCAGTTTGTTAACACAGTTTTCTGGAAATCTGCAATTAGACACTTCATAGCGCAATGAAGCTTACGGTGACAGAGGATATATCCACAGATGAAAACTAGAAAGAAGCTTTCTTAGAAACTGCCTGGTGATGTGTGAATTCATCTCACAGAGTTACACTTATGTTTCGTGGAGCAGTCCATTAACACTGTCTTTGAGGAAACTGAGAAGGGCTTCCTTGCATCGCTTTGAGGCCTACGCTGATAAAGGAAATTTCATCCGTTCAAAACGTGAAAGAAGCTTTCTGAGAAACTTCTTTCTGTTCTGTGAGTTCATCTCACAGACTTATAACTTAGACTTCAGAAAGCAGTTTGCTAACACTCTTTTCGTGGAATCTGGAAAGTGATATTTGGGAGCCCATAGGGGCCCATGGTGAGAAAGGAAATATCGTCACATAATAAGTAGAGAGAAGCTTTCTGAGAGATTGCTTTCTGATGTGTGACTTCATCACACAGAGTTCCACCCTTCCCTTCTTGGAACAGTTTGCTAACACTGTTGTCATGGATTCTGCAAAGGTATATTTGGGAGCTCATTGAGGGCTATGGTGAAAAAGGAAATATTCTCACATAATAACTAAAGAGAAGCTTTCTGAGAAACTGCATTGCCATGTGTGAATGCAACTCTCAGAGTTACACGTTTCTCTTCAGTGATCAGTTTGTTAACACAGTTTTCTGGAAATCTGCAATTAGACACTTCATAGCGCAATGAAGCTTACGGTGACAGAGGATATATCCACAGATGAAAACTAGAAAGAAGCTTTCTTAGAAACTGCCTGGTGATGTGTGAATTCATCTCACAGAGTTACACTTATGTTTCGTGGAGCAGTCCATTAACACTGTCTTTGAGGAAACTGAGAAGGGCTTCCTTGCATCGCTTTGAGGCCTACGCTGATAAAGGAAATTTCATCCGTTCAAAACGTGAAAGAAGCTTTCTGAGAAACTTCTTTCTGTTCTGTGAGTTCATCTCACAGACTTATAACTTAGACTTCAGAAAGCAGTTTGCTAACACTCTTTTCGTGGAATCTGGAAAGTGATATTTGGGAGCCCATAGGGGCCCATGGTGAGAAAGGAAATATCGTCACATAATAAGTAGAGAGAAGCTTTCTGAGAGATTGCTTTCTGATGTGTGACTTCATCACACAGAGTTCCACCCTTCCCTTCTTGGAACAGTTTGCTAACACTGTTGTCATGGATTCTGCAAAGGTATATTTGGGAGCTCATTGAGGGCTATGGTGAAAAAGGAAATATTCTCACATAATAACTAAAGAGAAGCTTTCTGAGAAACTGCATTGCCATGTGTGAATGCAACTCTCAGAGTTACACGTTTCTCTTCAGTGATCAGTTTGTTAACACAGTTTTCTGGAAATCTGCAATTAGACACTTCATAGCGCAATGAAGCTTACGGTGACAGAGGATATATCCACAGATGAAAACTAGAAAGAAGCTTTCTTAGAAACTGCCTGGTGATGTGTGAATTCATCTCACAGAGTTACACTTATGTTTCGTGGAGCAGTCCATTAACACTGTCTTTGAGGAAACTGAGAAGGGCTTCCTTGCATCGCTTTGAGGCCTACGCTGATAAAGGAAATTTCATCCGTTCAAAACGTGAAAGAAGCTTTCTGAGAAACTTCTTTCTGTTCTGTGAGTTCATCTCACAGACTTATAACTTAGACTTCAGAAAGCAGTTTGCTAACACTCTTTTCGTGGAATCTGGAAAGTGATATTTGGGAGCCCATAGGGGCCCATGGTGAGAAAGGAAATATCGTCACATAATAAGCTAGAGAGAAGCTTTCTGAGAGATTGCTTTCTGATGTGTGACTTCATCACACAGAGTTCCACCCTTCCCTTCTTGGAACAGTTTGCTAACACTGTTGTCATGGATTCTGCAAAGGTATATTTGGGAGCTCATTGAGGGCTATGGTGAAAAAGGAAATATTCTCACATAATAACTAAAGAGAAGCTTTCTGAGAAACTGCATTGCCATGTGTGAATGCAACTCTCAGAGTTACACGTTTCTCTTCAGTGATCAGTTTGTTAACACAGTTTTCTGGAAATCTGCAATTAGACACTTCATAGCGCAATGAAGCTTACGGTGACAGAGGATATATCCACAGATGAAAACTAGAAAGAAGCTTTCTTAGAAACTGCCTGGTGATGTGTGAATTCATCTCACAGAGTTACACTTATGTTTCGTGGAGCAGTCCATTAACACTGTCTTTGAGGAAACTGAGAAGGGCTTCCTTGCATCGCTTTGAGGCCTACGCTGATAAAGGAAATTTCATCCGTTCAAAACGTGAAAGAAGCTTTCTGAGAAACTTCTTTCTGTTCTGTGAGTTCATCTCACAGACTTATAACTTAGACTTCAGAAAGCAGTTTGCTAACACTCTTTTCGTGGAATCTGGAAAGTGATATTTGGGAGCCCATAGGGGCCCATGGTGAGAAAGGAAATATCGTCACATAATAAGTAGAGAGAAGCTTTCTGAGAGATTGCTTTCTGATGTGTGACTTCATCACACAGAGTTCCACCCTTCCCTTCTTGGAACAGTTTGCTAACACTGTTGTCATGGATTCTGCAAAGGTATATTTGGGAGCTCATTGAGGGCTATGGTGAAAAAGGAAATATTCTCACATAATAACTAAAGAGAAGCTTTCTGAGAAACTGCATTGCCATGTGTGAATGCAACTCTCAGAGTTACACGTTTCTCTTCAGTGATCAGTTTGTTAACACAGTTTTCTGGAAATCTGCAATTAGACACTTCATAGCGCAATGAAGCTTACGGTGACAGAGGATATATCCACAGATGAAAACTAGAAAGAAGCTTTCTTAGAAACTGCCTGGTGATGTGTGAATTCATCTCACAGAGTTACACTTATGTTTCGTGGAGCAGTCCATTAACACTGTCTTTGAGGAAACTGAGAAGGGCTTCCTTGCATCGCTTTGAGGCCTACGCTGATAAAGGAAATTTCATCCGTTCAAAACGTGAAAGAAGCTTTCTGAGAAACTTCTTTCTGTTCTGTGAGTTCATCTCACAGACTTATAACTTAGACTTCAGAAAGCAGTTTGCTAACACTCTTTTCGTGGAATCTGGAAAGTGATATTTGGGAGCCCATAGGGGCCCATGGTGAGAAAGGAAATATCGTCACATAATAAGTAGAGAGAAGCTTTCTGAGAGATTGCTTTCTGATGTGTGA